>NW_010400368.1:0-2095 GCF_000710305.1 Buceros rhinoceros silvestris
TTTATTTTATTTTATTTTATTTTATTATTAGTAGCAAATTATTTGGGAAATCAACTTGACAAATTATCTCATAAAAAGTAGAAACATGCATTGTGTATCCTTGAATGTCCTTAAATTAAAAGGCATGGATGCTTTTAAACACTGAGTAGCTTCCAGAGATGAAAGAAGATGAAGGGATGTTTACTTACAGCAATACCTTCTCGCCAGATAATTCAAAGGGGTGAAAGGAATGGCTGCACAGTTTGCTCCAGCAACTTTTGTACCCTTAATGTGATGTACACACGTCCTCTTCTCCATCGCGTGGGCACGTACCTATCTGCTGCATGGATGCACTGACGCTTGGGGTATCCCCTCCCTCCCTGAGCCTGACAGCTCAGTTCTCCTCTGCCGATCCTCAGCCTGGGCACAGAACTGCTTCCACGCAGAGGAACACGTTTTTTCATCGGAATACCAGCCCTTCAGAGAAACCATGACTCTTGGAAGAAAACGAACGAAGAAAGGAAACATCACAGCATCTCTCTTTTGTGGGCTTTCTTCGGTTCTTCGTTCTAACTCTAAAAAGCGATTTCCCACCCTTGTGTTTCTCTATAAGAGGAAGATGGAAATTAGGCAATAAGAGCTGGACAGAATAGGGAGAAATGGTGTATGACTGGGCCTCAAGTTGAATACTTTTGCTTGTTCTTTTAGTTTGTTTTCCACTGTGAATGTATTTATGTAGGCATTTGCGATAGGAGCAGGGTTGATGAGTTCTCTTTTAATCTAAGTAAAGTGCTGAAAAGAAGATGGGTGCAAACTTAAGATTTTGAGTCAGCATTCATCTTCTTTCACGCCCCTTAACTGTCAAAAATGCGGGCCATCAAACAAAAATCATTCGCTTGCCAAAGGGCTGCACAGGACTGCTGCAGAGTTGTGGGTGAGCTCTGCACCTCCTGCTACAGCAGTAAGGCAGTTTATCTCTATTTCTGTTTTCTTAGTAGTTTACAATACATAGGGGATAAATTCTGAGAGTTTTACTGCATCAGGAAATGTAAAAGTTGAGTATTTAACTAATACGGTTTTTTGGTATGTTTTTTAAACATTTCCTGACCTGACTGCAAGAGTTATCCAGCCTATACAGTTTCATCCTCCTTCTCCTCCCTTCGCAAGGTTCACCTATAATATTTACTGCATCACTGCATCCAAGCCAAACTTGGTTACTGCAGCAACTAAGTTTTTCTTCTCAAAGGGTCACGGGGAAACACATCCTTCAGGATGCCCTGGTAACGGACAGCCGGTACGCTGGGGAACATCAACAGAGAAATGCCTGCTTTCCATTGCTAAGGCAGCACCGCCTGTGCCTGCAACAAGGGGGGCAGAGTCTAGTTACATTCCTGACCCACTTTCACATCCTTCCCTCCTCCTCCTCCATCTCCTCTTCCCTCCCCCATCACAGCAGCAACCAGCAGGGCAGCAGGAGCCTCCATTTAGCAAGGCTCACAAACCCGCAGCCACCACGTTGTGTGCTGTCTCCTAGCAAGCCGCAGCAGCGCAGGTTTCCCCAGCAGCACGTGGGGAACGGGAGGGGGAACTGCAGACCTCCGGGAAAGCAGCTCTTCCCTCTTGCCACCCTGTATGTGCGGCCATGGTGCTTCTGTCTTTTGTCCAGCCCTTTAACGCACCCACTTCAAAGCCTGCACCCGCACTCCATGTGCCGCATTCGGCTGTCCCCCGGCCATCCACTCCCCCACCGGCCAGCCACGCTTGCACAAGCCTTGAATTTCCTCTCCTAACACCTCTTCTGCCATCCCCTCGCCCCTGGATTAGCCCGGGTGACTGAACGTCCTGCTCCCCGTCTCGTCCACCTCCTTTATGTAACCTTGCCATTCCTCTCCATCTCTCACGCTCCCAGGGCTTGTCCCTTTACCCAGATATTGCAAAACCTCCCCCTGCCTTGCAGCATGGCAGGCAGGTCGGTGAGTAAGAGGACAGAGCTCCTGACTGGTTTTGCATCCCGGATGCTGCTCGCAGCGCCTGTCTGTGAGCCTGCGAGGGACACTCCCTTCCCCTGGGCAGCTCAGAGGGATTTCACCCCACCCTGGGGTACAGCCATTCCACC
>NW_010400368.1:2130-9705 GCF_000710305.1 Buceros rhinoceros silvestris
GCACACCCCCTTCCCCGGGGCAGCTAAGAGGGATTTCCCCCCACCCGGGGGTCAAGCCATTCACCCCCGCACCCCACCTCAGCTCAGCTCAGCTCAGCTCAGCTCAGCTCAGCTCAGCTCACCTCAGCTCACCCCCGGCACCGCCCATGTGTGCCCAGCCTTGCGACAGGGGCAGCTGCAGGGCTCGCCAGGCTCTAGGAGGACCCTGTGGCTTGGGAGAGGGATGCAGAGAAGCCTGGGGGGCTCCTGCTACTTGGGGGGTGCAGACAAGGCCTTGGGGATTTAGCATCCCTCCTCACTGGGACCTGGAGGTTGGCACCGGCCCCAAGGGCCTGAGCAGGGGGACCACCTTCCAGGGCCACGAGGAGCCCTATTGCCGGGGCACGCATGGGCCCACCACCGCAGCTGAGAGAGATGCTAGTGGAAGCTGTCTGGGGAGGGGGTTTGTTGATCCTGTTATCATTGCAGAATACCAGCTGTGACCATGAGCGAGCTGCTCTGCAGGCGTGCCGCAGAGCGCACCCTGTGAGGATGCCCTGCTTTTCAGCCAAGGAAGCGCTCCTGTTCCGCGGCGTTTTCACCTGCCGGCCCCGGGACAAAGGCTGCTGCTGGCCCAGCAGCCCCTGAGCAAAAAAGCGGTTTCCCTCCCCGCTTCCCCACGGTGGGAAGGAGCCCAGGTTTTTAAATTAGTACTTAGATTTTTGTCTTGCTTCCTCAGCCCACTGGGGGCTTTTTTTTGGGTGGTGGAAATGGGAATAAAAATAGCTGTTTAATTTCTGAATGCAAAAAGTGGATGCTTAAAAAACTGTTCACTGGTTGTGCTTGTATAACTTAAAACCACCTGTTTTCAAGTTTGGGCTTGATACATATTTCTGCTCCGTCCCCGTAAGCACTTCAGCACATGTTACACACATGTTTATGTCTGCAGAGTTGGGGGCCTGAATAGTCAATGTCACCCTACAAACACTTAGTGCTGTACCACACTGACAGAACTACTTGAGTAATGGATTAACAATGACTTCAAACAACAGGACACATCAGCAGTATGCTATTTCCCTCACCACGGAAAAGGTGGCTTTCGAGATACTCTCTCTCTATATGGATGTTCATATAGCAGAGTTTTAGGAACCAAGTATGTCGTACATCTCTTTTTTAATTACTAAATTTAAACAAAATGTTCCTATTTCCCATTTAACGTCATGTTTTATGCATAAAAGAGCCCTAAAACATATTTATTATTTACATAAGCTTTCAATTAGCATGCCCTGTGCTGCGTGCTGCCAGTGCTAAGCTGGTAGCAGTACATCAAGCATCTTTGAACCTCCCTTGGGTATTTCTGCACAACAGTGAGTTGGCTCTAGAGCTGGCCATGTGCTAGGGAAGAGTTACACACCTGCAGGGGTGTTTGTAAGGACACGAGGTTGTGTACAGATTATTTTGCTCCCTGGCAATGTTTTTAAGGTTGAGTGAATACACTGGGCACCTCTGTATCTGTTGTGACCACGTCAGCCATGCAGTGTCCTTCTCACTGGCAGATGTTTAAGTGGAAATGAGCAAAGAAAAATCAGAAAAGAACCAGGAGAAACCACAAAAAAATAATAACTGCAGAACAACAACAGTGATAGATGTAAAAACTACTAAACAAATCTTGAGTGCAGTATTTTTCATGGAGATAACCAAATCTTGTGGTCAGGATACAACACTTCTGAGCAGCAGCAGCAGGAGCTGTGCTGCAAATGCATCTTCTGCCTCTTCCGAGCTTTTCAAGAAATTAAAGAATAGAGACGATTTGCAATACTCTTTGATAGCTTAAGTAGCATCCCCATTCCTAATGTCAGGAGACAACGACTGAAACAAAGTGCTACGCTGTTTAATGAACAGTCGTCGACGAGCAGCACGTGCCTATTTGCAGAATGGATTTTTAGTTCTTACCAGGCTTGCAAAAATCCTATCCAAATCAGCAACTACAAGATATTTCCAAGAAGAGCTGTGGAGAAGGCTGTATTGTCTGGATTTATTGCATAAAACACTGATGCTTTAATAATGAAGATTTATCAAATAAACAGCTTGTTTGGGAAGCTTTTTTTGATAGTTCCTAGAGGTAGCAGAGAAAGGGAGGTGAAATTGTACAGTGCAAGTTGGTGCAGCCACTAAGCCTGGCTGCAGTTGCTCAGGTTTAAAGTGTTTTGCAGGGCCGTGTTTTCTGTATTGCGAGGCAAGTTTTAAGGTTAAATCATTGCCATATCTGCTGTAGTTAAAAATGACAGTTGTAACGTCCTGGTCAAACTCTCCTTTGATGAGTCCACGCTACAGATAAAGGGTGGTTTGCTACAGGTGGTTTGCTACTCTCAGCTCCACTGAGATACCTTTAGCAAAGCAATGAAGCAGACGCATTTGCAGGGGGGTTTGAAAGGCACAGGACCGTGGCAGGGAGGCTGCCCTAGGCTGTCCGAGACAGTTGCTCGGGATGGCCTTTATTCAGGCACCTACTGCAGATGGGCATGCGAGGGAATGTCCTGCGAGAGCCTTCCCCAAGCAGAAGACGCACCCCGAGGCACACTGCCATGCCACCACGGCTGAGGTGGAGAGGCTGGGCTGCGAGGAGGGGGCTGTGGAGGGTCCTGAGGACAGCGCGGAGCAGGAGGAGCCAGGTCCCAGTGTGAATGGCTCTCCCTCCCTGTCTCACCCTGCTTCCCCGTGGCCTCCAGCAATGCTGCTGCCTGCGGGGTGAAGGCCTGGGCCATGGGGTGAGAGAGCCCATCACACATGGCCACCTTCGGGGGCACGGAAGGGAGAAGAAGAATGAGAGGCAATTAACCCCAAACAGCCCCCCTTTTATATACTTTCTCTCAAAACAGACATTAGGGCCTCTCTGTCCTCCTCTCAAGAACTTTTTCTTTTTTTCCTAAACCTTGCTGTAACTGCTGGTGATGTGGCAAAGCAAGCGAGGCCAGCAGCACACCCCCTTTCGGGGGCGACCCTGCCTGGTTTGCCTTGCAGTGAGGCTGAAGTTGCTCGGCTTCACTCCTTTTTTACCTCGGGCCAGGTCAGAATCATTACCCCTAGGTAAAAAGCTGCATGGTGAAGGCAAGGGCTCGCTCTGCCTCAGCCATCTCTCAGTCACTGGAATTCCAGCAAGAACCTGCCGCAGTGTGGCATTCCCAGGCACGTCCCACCCCGAGCACCAGCCCGAGCTTCCTCCAGGCCCCAGCACCGCAGCAACAGCCCTCTCGCGCCCGCAGCAACGCACACCAGCTTTGGAGCAGGGCTCCCTGCTCCACATGGGCTGCTGCTCCGTGCCGCCCTCCCAGCAGCGAGAGGGAGGCGTCTGCCCCGTCTCAGGGACCTGGGCACAAGGAGTTACTCTGGAAAAGCCCACGCCTGTAAAGAAAGGTCTTTTCTTTCTCCACTGGCCCCATTCCTGATGATTTATATGACCAATTTATAAACTCTTCTTAACTGTAGAGATAATGCATTTAAAACATACGTGCTTGCCGTGGCACTGCGCACGCTTAGAACGCTGTCTGCCTCTTGCCCTGTAGACGTTTACCGAAGGTACTCGTGCATATGGAAACAATCAGGCTACCCAAAAGACAACACACTTGATACTGCTAATTACACGGAGTAAACGCCACTGGGACTATAACCGGCCTCGAGATCTGAGTCAGTGTTTTGCTGCTGAGCAAAGGAGGAAAGTCCATGATGTGCACTGGTATTACAGCCAGCTCAGTCCCCGCTGCATATATTGCTGATTTCTGTACGTGCTACATGGCAGAGAGCCAAAGAAATGTAGTGCAAACAGGATTTTATAACCACTGTTATTTAAGGATGGGCAAACTGTGAAGCTCCAAAAGTTAATGATTCTAGCGCACTTTCAATTAATTTTTATTGTCAAGCAGTATTTCAGGGTACTAAAGACCTCTTGCGATGACAAGAAGGAGTGTGTGGCAACAGGCGGGAACACAGTACACACTGTTGCTCCCTCTGATTTATAGATCAGTGAATAACCTATCTGGATAACAAATTACTTCTTTCCCCTTATGTTAGATGGAGTTCATCTCTGTGTTCAGCTCCTCTCCCAAGAGGCTTTTTAGCAATATAAATACAGTATTGGGCATCATATTGCACAAATGGGGCATCTGAGCCCCTGCACAGAATTTTAATTATCACCCTTTCTGCACTAAGGATGTCTGTAGTACCTGTGTTGTTAAGACAGTCTCACAATAGCCTGATACAGAAATCACTGAATGGAGCTTAAAGCATTAACCACACCTTAACGATTTACAGAAGGAACTGACAGGATGCTGGTTTTTAAAACACGGGCACGTACTGAAGCTTACATGCTGTAAGATTCAAAGTCTGGATTGAAGCAGGCTGTGATGAGCCACCAGAGTGATAACACCTGGCCTCACAGGTGAGAACTACAGTCACCACCTCAGCTCCCTCCCTGTCCCTCTGAAACCACAGGCCCCAGTCAGTCAGTGTCAGCTAACCAGCAGCGCTGGCTGGCAGCTGGGTGTCGCACACCTTTCTGCCCGCAGAGGACATGGCCTTGGGCTTCTACCCTGACACTGGCCAGTCCAGAGGGACATGCTATGTTCAGACTCGAAGATTTGACTAAGATCGGACGGTGGTTTTGTAAGGGATTACAGGAGGACCAGGGGACAGAGCAATTGCATCAGCCTAACTTCCTTAGCAAACCTAAGGAGAAAAGCCTGACAAACCAAAACACACACTTTGGAAAGTATTGGTAGAGCTGTGGTGCTGTCAGGCGTCCTGCTCTCGCTTGCAGCTGAGCAAGGCTGCTCCAGCTGGCTCCTTCTCCGCTGCCCCAGGTTACTGCTTCATCGGCTCTGCTGATTCAGCTGTTTCTCTAGCTGCCCTTTAAGCCAGTTCTGTGAAATGATCCACTTAAAAGGAAAGAAGTGCTTTTCAGAGAGGATATATGGTGGAGTTTTTTAACCCTAAAGTCCTTTAAAAAATCTTTAGAGTTCAGCTACATAAACACTTGATTTGGCATCATGGGACAGCAGGTGTAACTGTCTCTGTGGGTGTGTGAGGGATGAGGAAGAGCTACACCAAGGGGCTCTGCTTCAATCTGAAGAGACGTACGTCCATAACCTGAAGTGGCAAAACCAGTGTTACACCTGTTCTGGTGTTCCTAGTCTTTCCCAGTCCACCAAGACCATGAAAGCAACCTTACGCCTGCCTCCTCAGCGAATGCGCTTCCTGGGTGGTCACTCCCTGGCCAGCTGCCACCCTCACTGCAGGGCACCCACTGCAGGGCAGTGTCTGCCTTTGGACCCACCGGTTTTTCCTGGTTAAGCTGTATCACATCAATCTGAAAATTTAAGTAACAGCGAACTGTGCCTGCACCACTTAAAATGTTAGCCAAGCCTAATGCATTAGCACCAGGCTCATCTCCATGTGAAAGCTGATACGTGACAAGCCAGAGTATGAACTTCTGGACACTGTCACCCTCACTTAGGCCATAGATGTTCACGTAGGCTGTGGCAGAAGATATCATCTTCCAGCTCTCTCCTGGCGCTAGAGTTCCTGCTCCGTCAGCTCCAGGGAGCACGCTGTGGGGTGACCACTTCCATCTGGTATTGGGGGGTAGGTTATAACATTGAACATGAGGCTTCTGCTCACCTACTGCACTCAGACTGAAAAAATGCAAGAAGCATTCAAGCACTGTCCAGCAGAGCTGAACGGGTGGTAGTCGCAGGCTGGGAGGAAAGCCTTTTCCACAGCACTTTAGCTTGGGAGGATGTGTAGCTGTAGCCGAGTCCCCTGTGCAGACATTGTTGGATTATCTCAAGGGAGTTTACTGCAGAGAGACCTGCTGCTTGTGCCTAGCACGGAACCACACAGCCCCTGCTTTGGGCTGGCACCGTGCTCCAGCTAATGGGGGCAGCTGCTCAGGTCATCTGTTTCTCCTTAAAATGAGTAGACATGGTGCCTGTGTGTGCTCAGTGGGAGGTAGTTTACCCCTCTTGGAAATGCAGGTAATCTACTTCATTGCTGATCGCAAATCACGAGCATCTTCATGGGGAAGTTTTCTGCTGAAACCATAGTGAAACTTTACCCTTGGCTTTCTTCCTGACATCTCCTGCGTCACCAAATCCTTCTCTTGTCTCCATCACCTTTTAGTTTAGCAAGTGGCAACAAACTAGGGGATTCAGCAGTAGGAGAGAAGTGGGTCTGCTTGTGTTTGTGGAGGGGTTAAAATTTGCTCTTTGGAACCAGCAAGCACTGCAGGGTCCACCTGGGAAGAACATTTCTGGCGTGCTGCAATTTTGTGTTGCTTCTCTACGTTTCTTGTGGAGACAAGCCCCGAGGAATCCGAAGACTTGGCTTATTTTCCTGATCCTGCAACAGATTTCCTGTCTTACCCAGCCACAGGCAAGTCCTTGAGGTTCACATTTTCAAACATGGACTTTAATTTTAGCCCTACAGCTTTGAGATACCCAGAATCTGTCTTGCACAAGTATCAATCACTTACAACTCTAGCCAAAATCAGCGTACACAAAATTCGGTACACAGAAGGGCACTGAAAATTAGATGCTGCTTGGAAAAACCAGGGCCAGCTCTGTCTCACTCAGCTTGCTCACGTGTCCAGTGGGGATGGTAACACCTGTCCAGATGGGGAGACATCAGGCCAAATGAATTAATGTTTGTAAAGCATGTGAAGCAATTTTTTTTTTATTGTAGCATTATTTCCAAATGTAGAGAAGAGCATTTTGAGCATTGTTTCTCTTGTTTTGGTGGTTATTTTTGATTCAAATAAGGATAAACATGACCTCCTTCAAAGCAAGCTTGCCACCCATAAAGGATTTGGTTTTGCTTGGAAGGAATAGGGCATGAGATTTTGGTTCCTCTCACTTGTTTATGAGCATGAATTTGCTACACATAAATCACTGCAGGTCAGAACATTGCTGTTCCCTCAGCACAAGGTAAAAGAGCACAGAATCACTCTTTAATGTTGTGCAATGGGACAGGATTTGGCTTGTCCTGATTTTGTGTTTGGAGAACTCGGGCTGCCCTTTGTGCTTGATGTTTTACCTCTTTTTTCTCTTGGAGGTCCAGTGGAGAAATCTGACGAGGCGCACTTGCATCACCCGCTCGCTCACTGTGCTTTGTCTGTGTTCAGTGCTTCTCTGAAATTAAATACAGCTTCCTTCTCTTTGGCACTCTGTTGGATTTCCCAGCATTTCACCAGGCTGCTGCATGATGAACTCTTCAAGCCAGCACTGATGCTGAAAGAAGAACTTGTATTTTCTTTATACCCGTTCCCTTGTGTCTCGTCCAGATTGCCTGTAGCTGTAAGGTGGACCGGAGCAGGAAAACACCCTGGCTCAGAAAATAAGCATTTCTGGCTTTCAATCAGCTTTATTTTGTGTGGTTCATGTTCACGATAAAGCTGAGCAGCAGGGCAAGAGCAGGAGTTGCAGAGAGAGGGAGTCAAGGCCTGATGCTTCAGGTGGCCTTGCCTGGTGGTGTTTGCAGAAGTGCAGTCCTACTGTTTGCCGTCCCATGCCTCTTCATCATTCTTAGTGCTCTCTCTAGGAGGCG
>NW_010400369.1:0-1744 GCF_000710305.1 Buceros rhinoceros silvestris
TTGGGCACGGTCGGGACGCAGGCAGGAGCAGTGCGTGGTGGTCTGGAGTCCCGGCGGTGCCTGAGAGGGACTGAGCGCTGCGGGAGATGCCGTGCGATACAGGGATGGACGCTGCGTCTCTCCCACCTTCACTGGAAGATAATTCTTCCCTGCGACGTAGTGCTGCGGCAGCAAGCATCCCTTCCCATCAGTTCCCTGAGGAGAAATCCCCCCTCACCTCCAGGTTAGACAGACCATGTCACAACCTCCAGCCCCCTCCCTGCACACCCAGCACTGCCTGCCCTTGTCGCGCCTTGGGCTCCAGTCCCGCTTGCCTTCGTGTGCCAGTGGGCTTTCCCTGGCAGAAACACGGGCCGGCAACGGGAATGCTGCATTGAGAAGTGACGGACTCTGCACCCAGTGACAGGACGCTGTCACTGCTCCTGGTGGTCAGAGCCGATGCAGGATGCCGGGGCCCCTGCATGGGTAGGAGCTGCTATCACAGACAAACCCAGCTCCCTGTCTGCAGTCCGGAGCCTCCATGGGTCATGAATGTGGTACCAGTGAGGGCAGGGCTAAGCTGCTTGCTGTCAGCCTGGAGCTGCTCTAAATGTGACAGACACGTGTGACATGCATGCTGCATGCTGGCAGGCTGTGGATGTTTTTTGGAGGTCTGGGTTTAGGTCATCGGCAGCCACAGAACTGAGGGGAGAAAGGATGTGCTGCACCCTCCAGACCCAGTGCCATCCCAGGTGATCCTGTTCCCCACTCCCTTGTGACACTGATGAGCAAAGTGGGAAGCTGTGCCTGTTCCTTTGGTGGGAGTACGAAGCAGCCTGGAGGACCCTGTGGACCTAGCCCAGGCTCTCAATTTTCCTGTGCCGGTGATGCACAGAAAGCTGTGCCCCTTCTGCAGCCCTGGGAAGCCAGGGACAGGTGCAGAGAGTGGTGCTGTCACTTCCCTTCTGCTCTCTCTGCCGATGCTCTTAGGATGCTCCACTGGAAAGATCGATGATGTGGAAATGAGTGGACTGGAGCTGCTGGCCAGATGCTCTTGCTGGGACAACCTCACTATCCTGCACAGTCACAGGACCTCAGGAGGCACCTGGCATTGTGTAGCCAAAACCAGTATGAAAACCTGATGGAGTGTGGTTATCGTGTATGAAAACATGACCAACACATCTGGCTAGATGCACTTTACCTGCAGCTCCTGCAAAGGAGATGGTCCACAGAGTAGCAGCATCCCAAGCCCCTGGGTGCTGCTGGCTTCCCAGATTGCATCCCTCTTTCCCAGGTTTCTTGGTCCTGCTGAGGTCAGCACAGACCTGCAGCCAGAGCTGGATCTCTGGCTGGGGCATTCTAGCCTGACCTCTCCCTGAGTTCCTAGGAGTGACCCGTGCCCTGTGCCCACCGAAGAGCTGGTGAGGGGGCATCCCTGGAAGAGTGGTGTGTGTGGGGGTATCCCAAGGCACTGCCTCACCTGGAAAGGTCCTAGGGAGCCAGAGGGGGTGCAAGCAGAGCCATATCGGACCCCTCCCCGGTACACAGCTGGGGGAGAACCAGGGGGCCCTGTAAGCCCTCACTCCTGAAATCAGGGTGTTGTATTTACTTTCCCCTTTTGGCAGCTAGAAGGGGAAGCCCATCCCAGCCCCTCATTGTTGTCTCAGCGAGTTAATCAGATGCCATAATCCTGTTGTGGAAATATCGGGCCTCCCTGGAAACAATGGGGAGCGAGAATATTGTGGTTAAATTTCAACCAGCTGCC
>NW_010400370.1:0-4792 GCF_000710305.1 Buceros rhinoceros silvestris
GGAGGTGCGGAAAAAAGATCTCCCGTGAAATTGCTATAACTCAGGTGTCAAATCAACTAACCCTTGTGAGGAGGAGTGTAATTCCTCACCGTGCAGAGGAAACACTTAGGCAAAACCTGCCTTGTCTGCGGCTTTACACAAACAGGTCAAATGGCTTTGATTCATTCCCAGCCCTGTCTAATAATTCAGCACACTGGTTTGCTCCCCTCTCCATTAGTAGATGGCAAACACGTCGTCCTAACCTGCAGCTTTTATTACAGAAGATTCACTGTGCGTGGATTTATGTCGCCTCATGCCTTGTGACATCTTTTTAAGGTGCCTTCTGCTGTACATACCGAACATCAAAGGAAAACACAGGCAGCAACAAAGGAAATAATGCGCGGTGCTACAGGAGACATCTGCTACCTATTTCCAGATCGCAGGTAAACGAGTCAGCCGTGTAATATCTGAGAGATGCTGCCGTGAAGGCTGTCAGGGGGACATGCATTTTTCTTCACATACATGGAAGGTAAAACCTCTGAAGAAATAGCAAGCCTGTTATTAAGACTTGTTTATCCAAAGTCACAGAGACAGGTAGAGCTGAGAAGTGATGAGTTTCCTCCTGGCTTTTCTCTCTGGGGCAAGTCTGAAGAAGGGGACAGGCTGGCTGCAAGAGAAGTCATTGCATCCAGTGCCAACGCTTTGGGAGCCAGTCTGTGGGTCCTGGATGCCAGTTATGGGTGATGCAGAGGAGCAATGGACAGAAAGAAATTCAAGTTATAATCATGGTGGAGCTGATACTTATGGAGCGTCCAGCATGGGCAGCAGGAGGAAAAACATAAAGGAAAGCATTCAATAAAGGCTGTCACAGTAAAAGAAGATGAACTGAGAAAATCAAAACTCTTTATGATTGATTTGACTGTTTACGAAAAATTCTCACGGACAGGACCACATGAACTCTGTACGAGTGGTGGCCCAGACACCCTGTTTGCTCCAAAAATTCACAGCCATCATCCAAGTGAAGGCCCTTCCCATGAGGCCATAGCTGCCCTGTGTTTTCTTTACTCTGATTAATCAAGGATGATGGGATTTCCCAGGTGACTGCTGCAGAGGCATCAGCCAGCCTCGTTTGATGAAAAGCTTGAAGTGAAGCCTGATTATTTTGCAGAGATTGTGTGCAATTTGCCATCTCTGAAGGCACCCTGGAGCTCTCCCAAGACCTGTTCTGAGCATTTGCTGGGTCCAGTTCAGCCCTGAGCCTCCAGAGACCTCAAATCACGCAGACGGGGACTCCTAAAGACGCTCCCATTGCTGCCTATCTGAAGAGTGGAACAATTCCCACAGGCACCTCCACTCCTTGTGGGTTTTAAAATCCCTCGAAGCAGAAGAGGTCTGAATCACATATGTGCAATGCCTCATGCAAGGCAGTCTGCAAACTGGACCTCTTATGGTGACAGACCTGCAGCTCGGACAGAAACCTTCAAGTTGAGTCTTGACTTATGTGCTTGGCCTTTTTCTTCATTGTACAAGTAACAGGAAGAGAAGAGAAAAATAAACCCCCCCCAGTTCCTTAGGTTTTAACTCGCAGCCCTTAAGCATCTGGACCTGTTTAAAATCCCATCCCAAAGTGGACTGCCACCCCCCTGGGGACAAAAAATAGATGGCTTAGCCTGTTGAGTTATGAAAGATGAGCGATTTGATCCTGCTTTTGGAAGAAGCACCAGAAAATCTGCCTCATTCTTTACCTGTTGATAAACTGGACCCATGAACTTGAAAGCAGCTGCCTGCTCTTGTGTGCCAAAATGACCCCCCAGCCCTGTCAGCAGTAGCATGGGAGCACTCCTAACAGCTCTGTCAAAGCACTCGGGGAGGGCAGGTGCTGCAGACAGGATTTTCCAGTTGGATTCAATAAATCAAAACCACAGCACAACTATTTTTACTGCATCTTTCATGCAAACTGCTTTCCAGATGGCTTTGGGCAGACAGAGGAACTGAGGAGCTGCCTGTGGAGGAAGAAGAGGGATTCGCATGAAGGGAGGTGAAAAGAGATGAGACTTAAGAGCGACAGGATATGACCAAAGCAGCTGAGAGCTGGGGAATATATCTCTAACCCAACAGGATACAGGAAAACACTTTTTTTCCCCATGAGGACAGTCAAGAGGAGGACAAGGAGCCCAGAGAGGTTTATTCAGTCTCTGTCTTTGCGATGTGTTCATTCCTTCAAGTCACCTGCTGCAGGCAGCTTAATCCCAGTCCCCCCAACAGCTCAAGTCAGGAGATGACCAGCCTCTGAGGATACACCAGAGGTCTATCCATGCCCTGCACCTTGCATGGACACCATTCCCAGTGGCAGGAAAGAATGTGTCACTGCTGAGTGAATGAAGGACTCCTTACCAGCTCAGCTCCAGTAAGATGCAGGTTGACGCTTGAAAATATTCATGAAGATAACAACATTTCCTAACTCCTACCAAGCTCGCTACAGCTCAGCAACAGCCAGCTGTGGCATCGCTTGTTATTAGACCAAATCTGGGAGTAGTCATGGGTGACTGAAACGTGATGTGACCTTAGTAGATACCTATCCTTCCCGCACACTCATTTTTCTTACCCATGGCAGTCCCAGGCTCTCCTTTCCCAGGACAAATGGTGGCTCCACCTTCTGGAAGCCCTTCCTGCTCTCCATAAAATAGCCTTGGGTCCTTGTCCTCCATCATCTTGACCACCAATCTGCTCCTGGACACACTCCCCCTGCCCAGCTGCTCCAGGACCTAATGCCCATCCGTGACTCCGCTCCCCATCCACCTCTTCGAATTCATCCTCTCAACCATGATTTTGCACTCTGCTTTCACCAGGAGTCCAGCTCCAACATGCCGATATTTGAACCTTTAAAGCTGCAATGGCCAGAAGAGATGAAAGCAGTCCACACGAGGTGGTGGAAATGTCTCCCTAGCCCTGTTCCCCCACAAACTATAGCACAGTTCCCATCATCAGGCCATCCAGCCTTGAAGTTCACTGCCAGGAGGTGTTACCAGAGGGGATTTTGACAGATGCCTTTGAAGCAAGGGGTTGCACTGAATTGAAGATTGACAGGAACAAGCTTTTCATAGTTTTGTTCCTTTATATTTTTTCAATGAAATGTGTCCTTCTAAAAAAATTGCTTTAGTACGAGAACAACCTTTGAATTTGTTCTCTTCCACTTTTGGGTTGAGAAGAAAGAAGCCTTTTTTTTTTTTTTTTTTTTTTTTTAGGGAGGAGAAAAAATATAAAGTCCTCTGGGGGCGAGAACAACCTTTGAATTTGTTCTCTTCCACTTTGGGGTTGAAAAAAAAAAACCCTTTTTTTTTTTTTTTTTTTTTTTTAAGGAAGTAGAAGAAATATAAAGTCCACTGGAGGGAAAAAGGAATCATGGATACCTTGGTAGCAGAGTATTTTTATCGAAAGTCATGTTTAAAAATGACCAAGCGGAAAGTTATAAAAATGAACAAGTCTTGTGTGAAAATGATTAAGGGAATTTCGGGCACAATAGAAGTCATCTGAGAAAATTGCCAGGAGAGCAGGGAAGACGTTTCTGTCTCCAAAAGCGAAATAAAACTCTATTCATGGTAATTCATACTAATTATTAGACTTAACTAGTACTAATTTTTACCCAGCAGTAATTACTATTTAAGGCTCCAGAGCTCTTTCTGGGTGCAGTGAGATCCTTGCAGAGGAATTTGTACAGCGTTTGAGGACAGCCTGTTGAGGAAGAAGTTGTATTTCTCCACCTCACCAGTACGGAGAGGCACAAATACCACATTCTTGTTGATGCAAATAACAGATTGCTCCTGTCAGAAGTGACAAAGGCTCTAATTTAAGGAGCGTTTCTCTCTTTCATACACACAGATGCATTTTTCAGGAGATTTTTGCTCTCCCCCTGGGATCTGAGTTCCCAAACCAGGTGAAAATCCACCAGACAATCTCTTGTGTTTGATTGTATCTGTGAAAAGCCTGTGGGAAGCATATGCCAGAAATTATGCTAACGACCAAGCACAGTAAAACTTGCCAGGTAAAGGCAGCGGTTGTCAGCAGAAGACAGCCCAGATGCCATTTTGGGATCCTGCCCTCCATCACAATGGTCCAGAAATGATTCTTGGTCCCATGAGGACTTCACAGCAATCTACTACTTTCCACTTGAGCCCAGATTTTAATTCTTACTCTTTAATTATTATTTTGTTAGTGCAGGGACTGACTTGTCCTCTGAAAGCTGCACAAGGGACAGGCAATTCTTTGGGGGTTGATTGCAGGTGCGACTCAATGTCCTTGTAAAATTAATTATATTCTTTTTATTTAATTATATCAGTGCTTTGTAGAGCATTTATTTTCCATAAAGTCTTCCTGAAAGCCTCACCACTGTCCTATGGGTGGGATTTCCAGCTACTACCAGACATGCAAGTGAGTATCAAGGGACATTACAGCAGCAATGAACTTCCCCAAAGCCATGTCCCTGTCCTCAGCCATGTGCTCCTGTTCTGTCCTTGCTGCTGGCACTGGCATTCATGCGGCTGCTGGTGAGACAGGTCAGGGAACTGATCTGGCAGAAAAGTGGTTAAGCTAAATAAAAATTGTGTTCAACTATGTAAGTTGCCTGGTCTTGGTCACTCTGCGTGCCTGTGCCACCAGGGAGCTGGGTATGAAGTGGCAGCGAGAGCTCGCCATCCAGGCTGGATGACAGTGGTGCTGCCTGGTCCCACCCTGGAGAGCCCTAATTTCTCTAAGCCCTGCCTCCTCCACCCAGGATCACCCCAAAAATGGTGGGGGAGGTGGGGTGGAGGGGGGG
>NW_010400371.1:0-12217 GCF_000710305.1 Buceros rhinoceros silvestris
TCTTTAATCCTTTAAAGCATGGACTCCTGAGAAAAAGAAATGAGGAACTACAACCCTGCCCCCCAAAGGCCCCACGGCACTTTCAGCACCAAAGTGGGCTGGGACAACTCAGCACGCTCCCATACTGACCCTGGGTTCAGCCTCCCTGGGAGGATCAGCATTGGTATGAATAACTTTGGTCTCAGGCCCCTGCATTGCATAGCAGAGGAGAGGAGGAGACTCAACCTGCAGATGCGTGCAGTCTCTGCTAAGGATGGCAATGCCTGAAGCAGCATCAGGAGTCAACTTCAGCTGTAGCTGCAGCCTCACTTTTTCTATGCCCTAGTTCCTGATCCTTCAGAAAAAAATTAAACAAATTAAGAACTACTGAGAAATTCAAGGGGCAGTTCACCAAACCCATAAATCACACTCCACCCCTGGTGCTGTAACCTCATCTTTGTGCTCTTTTCCCATGCATGTGTCCTTTCCCAGCCCAAGCTACCTCCCAGGTGTTTACATTTTGTGGTTGGCCTGAGAACTGCTTTAGTATCTACTTACCTCATGCCAATGGGTTGGCAGAGCACTTGTCTGAAAACCTGTATAATGGTTTAGAATAACCATGTGGCTGTGCCAAAAAGATACTTCACTGAGACATTTTAACATCCTTGATTTGCAGTGATTAATGACAGTCTTGGTTGTCTTGGATGCCTCATCACACATTTTGGGTGTTTTCATTTGTCACCATTTCTGCATTGTTTGTAGCTAGCTCTCTGCGTTCCTGCTCATACACAGGTAGAACTTGCATATTTTATTTACTATATAGTTACGTCTTTCAATTGCTTTACAAAAAGGGATTTTAGCACGCAAGGCCAGAGTTATTTTTATTTCGTTTTCAGTGACAATTTATGGAAGCGGTGAGACTGTTGTGGTTTCAACATAAACAACTTAGCAACTTAGAGTGCTCTGAAAGATAGTGTCTCAGAAGCCATTCTGCTGAATTCTGAACTTACATAAAAACATGGAAACTGAAAGAATTAATTGTTCACTTCAATTTTTTTAACAATGCCTGGCTGAGTGATGTGTGCTATTAAAGATGTGAAAGCCCAGAAGAGGGACAGAAAAATGAACATGCTTTAAAATCAAGAAGTGCCACGTGGTATTTCCATTCAACAACAAGGCACCTCAAGCACAAGGCTTTTGTGTGCTTCTCATTTTACAGTGAGTATTTGCTGTGAGTGCTGGGCTTCCATGCTGAAAGAAGGGAACATCTTGCCCCTTTGACTCTTTAGAGCAGGACGTCAATGACCTACCCAACTAAACCTGGTGACGCACATATCTGCACAAAACACAAGCACATGGGAAGAAAGAAACAGGACTAGATGTTGCAAGAGCCTTCCTAATGTAATTTTTAGCTCCACAATACCTCTATCAGATTGCAGCAGAAGCCCCTTACATGGTTTTGACTCGTGCAGTTTCAGAGAACAAGTCAGAAATGAGATTGTATTGAGACTTTGTTCTTTGTTGGAAAACAGAAATACCAATAAAAAATAAGAAGGCCCCACAGTAGATTTGGTAGCCTAAAACCATAGCAGCTTCCATTATACAGAAACATACAGATACTGAGTGAAAACATTCTCCTGGAAAATTGTGTACTGCATTCAGGTATGTTCTTAATCTTGTGCATCAACACGAGGAGGGGTGGTTTTCCACTGTGTGAATCCTGGGGCTTGTGAACCCTTCATTCTACCCTGCAGCACACAGGCTTGATGATTTAACGCTCCTTCTATTTAGTTTATAGCCCGTCCACTCACCCAGAAGCAGAGAGTAATGGTCACAACCCGGGACAGTCGCAGAGCATATGTGGAAGGCTTTTCAACCCTAAGGCTCTAATCTCTCCTGTTAGCCACCACCGCCATGTGGCACAGCTATTACCACTCCTGACTCTGAAGCACAGTTCATAAACTCCTTCCACATGGTTTATACAAACCCCTACAAGGCTGCACTGCGTTTTTCTGCAGGCAAGAAGACACATCAGCCTTCGTTTTCGCTCTTCTCTCGCAAAGCCCAAGAGAAAAGTGTCTATGTTCATTTATGAAATAGTAATTGAATTCTTCTTCTGGTGATTACAGAAATGACAGATGTTGACATGTACAACTTAAATGAAAACAAAATGCTGACCAAACTAGAGTCATGTGGAGGGACCACTGTTACCTCCTGATGCAAACTACAGATTCCAGATGAATCCCAGATGCTCACTGGAGCTCTCACAAAGAGGACTGTGTTTATTGTCACTGCATGGTTATCTCAGTGGTATGTCCAATATAAAAAGATGAAAATTGCTTTCAAGCTATTTATCAGAAGAAAAAATAAACCACAATTCTCACGAGTCTAGAAGGTGTCTTGACTGACAAATGGGAATTTTAATAGGAAATATATTGAAAACCCTTAGAGTTTAATCTCATTCTTGTTGAAAAGGGCCTTTGTTTATTTTATTTACTTTTGTTTGTTTGTTTGTTTCTGTTCACACTCTGTCTTTCTAACTAGGCTCCAGTATCCCATTGAAAAAAGAACATGAAAACCCTCTGAGGAGAAATCCAAGCTGTTATTTCTGAGGTGCATCATATCTATGTTTTAAACTTTCAATATGAAACAGGTGCTTTGAGGTGAATTCAATTGCATTTCAGTAAAAAATAGCTATTTCCTCTAAGTTTTCACAGAAAAGGTGTTCTAATTTAAAAGATTATTAAACGTGAAGACTTTTTTTTTCTATTAAAACCACAGCTTTTATGGAATTACAACCTATCCAACCCTTCCATTATTCTGAAAAAGTCAGGTTTAATGTAGAAGTTATAGTAAGTTATCTGCAAAAGAGGAGTTTTGATAATATAAATCAACAAAACTTAAACATGCAGGGTCAGACCTTGTCCTAGTTATGACTGGAAAAGTTCTCCTGATTTATACTAGCAGAGCTCTGTTCTGTAAATTTCTCAGTTGTTTTTACTACGTAGCGAGGCAGACAGAATTTCTTTTTTTTTTTTTTAATTTCACTCTCTACACAAATCCCCGCCCATGGTTTGCAAACCTGCTGGCCAAGGTTTAAACTGGAGCACACACTTAGGCACCAGGAATGTATTTTGGAGAAGAAAGCTTTTACAGTGGAAAGACTGACATACTCCAAACTATTCACAGCAAATGCAATGGAATAATGGAAAGGGAAAATGTGTAAAGAACAAGATGTATTATTAAAGGAAACTCCATGAGAAACTGCATTCCAGATAATAATGAGTATTCCCAAGAGAAAGTAATTTAGCTTATTATTTTTCTTGCCCACTAATACCTTACCGTCATTAAAGCTAAGCACAGCTCCTGTTTGGGGGTTTTGCACACATGCCCTTTGGCAGAATTGTCATCTTAAGGTTTATTTTCCATGACCAGCATGCCTGGTATTTGATTCCTTCTTCATTTTGTGGGTTTTACAGTCAAGCTGCAGATTTTAACCCAGTTCAACTTCCAAGATTTTTGGAGGAAAGCTTACTCTACCAATCAAAAGACTGGAATGCTTTCCAGCTATGTTTTGCCTTATGTTGTCTTCAGCTCAAAGGTGCTCATTAGCCAGGCAGAGGAATAAAGAACTGCAGCAGTCTGCATTTAGAGCTTTACTCACATTTTTAAACACAGAATTTTCAAAGAAGCATGCAAATGATTGTTAGTACCAAGAACTGAATAAGAATACTCATAATCAAAGATTAAACCATAAAAAGGTTAAAACCTCCCACTTTCCTTTGGTGTTAAAAAGGCTGGTCCAAATCATCAGGACTGTGTTAAAAAGAAGGAGAACAATCGTAAAGATTTGTAGATGTACTTACTCCCTCCTCTAGTATTCACTCTCAGCATGAGGAAGACAGTGAGGGATGTAATTCTGTTAAAATCTGAAAAGAGTGTTTAGGAAATAATTATTCTGTATGTTTGCATTTTGTATTTTGTGAATAGAAATGTGCCTCTGGGACATTTTAGTTAATTTCTACATAGATCATCAATTAAATACTTGGTTTTGATTTGTGGAATACATTTGGTATGTGTAACTGCTTCCTAGGGGGAAATGCCATTTCTGTTTCTGCATTCTTTAAGTTTTCTGAAAAGACTGAACTAAATAGGGCAAGGGGGAAACGTGTTCCAGGTCTTAGCAGATCTGAAACATCCAAATCAGTGCACATGCTTGGGAATGAAACTGACTGACTTAAAGTCAGCCTTACACAGAGGATTTTGAAAGTAGATTGTGGGTCAGCAGCCAACTACAGCTGCAGAAAAAAAATCTCCAGGAGTTTGTAAAACCACTGAGCCTTAGCTGGATTAAAACAGATTACAGTGTTTTGCCTTGCTATGAGAATTGGACTAGGCCTGCCCCTTGATTACACTGGCAAAGTTACTGCTTGCTGATGATCTCTTCAAGCCCCTGCTTTGCCCAGCTTCAGCCAGTCAGAGTCACTTGTGAGTCATTGTGTTCTGCCATTGCATAGGCAACCCAGTCTGCGGACGTGAAGCACACAAGTGAACTTGGACGATGGTGCCACAGCAGCGGGAAAGAGAATCAGAGGATAATGGATTAGCAGCTTAAAGGAGAGAATACTCCCATTAGCCATTTTCCATAGCAGTCATGGACATTAATAACACTGTCAATTACACCAATTAACAGCCTTCCATGGTAATGTGAATTATAATTAGTAGGAACATTTTGCTAATTAAAACTTGAATTAACCCCAGTATCAGCTAATTAAATTAGAACTGCAATCAGTTCACTTTAGAAAAAAACATGTAAAGCCTTTTACTCCCATCTCCCCCTACATACCCTCCTGCCCGCCTCCCTCCTCCAAGTCTGTTGCTAATCGTCACTCTCGACAGTGCCGTTTCATATGAGCCATGTACAAGCCTTGCCTGTTCTGTAGGGTTGTTCTCCTACGATTAGCCTGCTTGGCTGTACTATCAGGCCCCTGGTAGGAATGCAGAGCGTGACATCAGGAGATTTTTCTGCTAACGAGGTGTAGTTTTCAGACAAAATAAGGTAAGCTGTCAAAAAAAATATATCCTTCTGCTGGCATAACTACATTAACGATGTTGCTTTTCTGTTGGGTTTGTTGTTGTGGTTGTTGTAAGCTGGAATAGTGGTGCTAGCCAAAGGTGAATATTTCTGGCCCAGACCCAACGTCATGCTATTGGTGAAATTTGTAGTGTTATCTGGGCCCGACTTTATTCTGAAGATCGAGGTGGTGGGCACAGGTTTTTTCCTCTCAAACCTTTCTGGCCTTTGTGTATTCTTGCATCATGAGAACATCACATACCCACTGTCACATTCTGGTCCTGCCACTATATGATTATGGGTGGCTCATTCTAGCCCTCCCTACTAATTTCATCATACTTGAATCGAGACAAGTATGGTTTGTCTGGTTTTATTTACAAAATGCATGAAGACAGATAGGAGAAAAGTGCTGGGTTTGATTTCTCTCTTCTATGCTCTTCAGAAATAACCATGGAATAGTAAACATAAAAACATAAAAATTTGCAGAGTATTACAAATTTGCATGTGCATGCCTATTACACAGAAGCAACAGGTACAGGAGCAGGGTTTTAAGATTTGCATAGTTAAAATTAATTTCAATAAATATAATCAGTCAGCTCACACAGCTGTTGGCTCAGAGAATTAACAAGCATCATTAGTAAAACATTCAAATAGTCCCCTTTTATTTACTTCATGACAGTAAAAGACTACAACTGCAGTCTCTAAAAGATTACAGCTGTAACATATTTCATAGTAAGAGTGGGGAAGTCTAACATTTTTCAAGGACAGATTCTTCATATGCCCATCAAAAGATCAGTTATTTCTCTTATTTTTTAAAATGCAGCTGATCTTCTATATGCTTCTATATGTGACCTATTTATGCTTAGTTGTAGTGCCTGAAATAAAGCGCACAGAAAGTACAAGGAAGGAGAACATATTGTTCCAGGAGCTCTGAACTGAGGAAGATTTTAATCTTGGAGGCCATTTAGATACTATGGACATGGTTACCACAACATTGAGACACTGTCAGATGGAATACGTGTTTCTGCTAGGTGCACAGGAAAGACCCATATTGCTTTCCCCCTGATACTAAGAAAGCACAGCGATTAAATCACAGACATCTCTGGGCAGATCCCTCTGTGTATAGTCACAGGTCCATAAAAACAAACAGCTGCCTGAGCGTGATGTCTTCTGCTGAAGCCAAAGCCTCAAAGAGGAGACGAGACAGGGGACTGCTGTAAGATGTTAGTGGAGGAATTCCTTGCTGTTGAGGGCATGCTGCCCTTGAGGCCCCAGAAAACCCTTATGTACAAGCGCTGTTCCTCTGGGAGCTTCAGACAAGCTTTGATCACACTAATATCGCTGATAGTTTGTCCAAGGAGATCTTTCAGGGGGCATATTGAAATGAAGGTCTCATCTCACGTTGGATGTATGCAAGGAAGAGGGATCTGGCCTGATGGACTGTCTTTGCCCTCATGACTTTGCGAAGAAATATTTAGAGGTCATTGACAACATTTGTCAGGGAAATTGCTCCAATTTTATGTTATACCAATACATCATGTCTTGAAGTAAAGCAGCCTTGAAAGGATCAGTGTGTGCAGTTTATTTGCTTTCTGTATTGGTTAAACAATTCATGAGTTTTTATTAATCTCTTTCTTGTCTTCCTTTGCCCATTTACACTAAAAGACATGGAATTTAAAGCTCTCTTGCAAAATGGAATCTGTCTCTGGGGTGGGAGCTAGGATCACGGCTTCCTTGTCAGTCTCAACATGCACTTCATACTGTTTGTCCTGATGATTGACACAGGCTTTTCAAGCAATTATGCTTGCTTCCACCTCTTGCCCAATCTAACATCCATTAAAGTCAGGAAGAAAGACTCCTACTGATTTCACTGGTCACAGCATCCCACCCTTTCTCTTGTAAACACTTAATCTCTTAACTGGTTTTAATTTTGAGCTAAGTGTGTCAAATCCGAAGATTTAGACAATCTCAACTTCATGGAGCATAAAATTTGAGACACGGTGAGTGAAAATATACATGTAACTGAGGAAATCAGATATGTTCATCTATCTCAATTATCCCCTTCACCAGCTCTGTGGAGTTGGCAGAATCTTCCCTTAAATGATGAAAGGGAATTAGAAGTAAGTCTGACTCAAAACAATGAACTGTTTCAAAGCAAAGCTGAATTCCTTGAGGTTAAGTAGCGGTAAAATTGGCAATAGGTACACAGTTGAGAGGTTTAGATATGCTTGTTGTTTTGGCTGATGTCCAATTGTAAAAACACTGTCCTTGAAGCATAGCAATTAGTGATGGCAGAAGTAACTCCGCAAAGAGATGATGGCCTTTAGACAAATGGGGGGAAGCAAGGAGGTGTGGAGGAAGGTTGCCTGCTAAATGACCTACAGACAGAGTTTCTTCAGTGTATTTATTTTTCTGCTAGGATGAAGTAGAAAGGAGAAGATTTTGATTCACTTGTAAAAGCACATACAGAAGCTGTAAAGCTGTTTCAGATGACCATGCTGGTAAACTGCCCCGCTGCTTCTGTTTGAGAGAGCTGTAAATGCCCCTCAAAGAAGAAGCTCTTGTGTGGTAACCAGTCTGAAAGACTATAGCACAAGTCATGACAGTGTTTTAAGTTGCAGCAGAGGCAATGAGAGCCATCCTTTGTCTCTCTGTTCAGGAGGCCTGTTCCCAGGCAGTCAGAGAGGGCTAGGAAATGGTGTGCTGGTGGTCAAGGGAGGACTGAATAACCTGCAGGGAAAGGTTTTCATGGTGCTCACAGTTTTGCACCCAGGGGAGCCTGTCAACACAGGGCTGTAACATGGATCCACTTCATCAGCTGTCTCAGCAGCACTCCCCTGAATGCCAAATTATACTCCCTTACATACTCCCTTAAAAGGAAAAGGATAACCTGCTTCTGTCATAGGCATTAATTTGGCTGTTCAGACATTTAAGTTGGCCTCTTTAGAGCAAAGAAAGTATTACTGCAGAGACAGATGTCTGCAGACATTTGCACAAGCAAGTTCAATCATCAGAGTCGCTCATGTGTGGTTTTTTTGTGTATCCCTATTTCACAGGTTCAGTAGAAGTACAAAATGTGTGACACAGCTTGGAAGACTAAATCATCCATGCTTTGTTAAAATACAGTCTACAGAACTGGCTGAAGTTACTCGGGTTGATTCCGGGCCTTTGGGTGGGTGAGAGTATAGAACTGGTTGGATCAAGTTGTCCAGAAGATGTCAAGACCCATTACTCCTGTTCAGGCAATAAAAGCAAACTGGCAAAAGCTCAAGAGGACTCAGAAGCAAAGGGAAAATACAGAGTTTAGCCTTTATTGTTTTATATATTTCTATAACCACGATTGGGTACCACCTCTTGTGAAAACTTTGCTTATCTCGAAATTGGTGTTTGCCCAGCTTGGAGTTCAGGTGTATTTTATTACACTAAACTCTTCTTTTTTCCCTCCTGCTTTATGAAACTGGTTGTTATTATTATTATCATTACAATAGCTATTTTTTCCTGCAAAATGTGTAAGTCACATCAGAGGAAAAGTCCTTAGGCTGTGTTGTGCTTTCATGGAAAGCAGCTCACTGTGCACTTGCCGGTCTCCTGGGCCTCCCTCAGACTAGGTAACGTCTTTCTTAGCTATGGACACGTACCTATCTGGATACCACTGTATAACTGAAAGTATCAAGAGACAGTTAACTATACTGGTCAAAAGAGAAGCTACCTGGATATTGAAGTCAGAATTAGTACTGGAGTCTGATAGAGTTTAGCAAAGAAAATCTGACCACTCTATTTGTTCAGGTTTTAAAGTATGCATACCTAGTCTGGACTGGTTCTCTCTTCTTCAATGTAATCTTCTATCTTTCTATCTTACCCAGTCTGATTTTCAGTTCCAGTAGAGGTCACAGTACAAGAGTGCAGGAGTGACTGGAATACATCAGGCTGAGGGTCCACCTGCTCTGATGTCTTTCAATGGTGGCCTAAGTAAGAGTGAAAATCAGGGCAGGAACATATTGTATTTCCCACAGCAGCCTCCCAGGCATCAGCTACTCTCAGCTCAGGATGTTTCTGGGTCAGATGCAATCTGTCCGCTTGTGGGAAACCATCCTCTTCCCTGAACCATGAACAGCTTCCAGTCTGCCCTTGAGACCATATGAACTTACAAAAGCTATTATTTACAACTTTCTGTTGGCATCTTGAAACTTCTTCTTCACCTTTTGAGGGAAGATGTGTTTCACATTCAGATACTCTGGTGAGGCTTCTTCTGCAGTAGGAGTTAGTGCTGGGACAAGACCTGTCTCTTCTTAGCCAGTTTATTTGGGAAACCCCCATTCATTAGTTACAGGCTGAAAGGATGCACCTTCCAAAGATGATGAAGCATCATTACATTGTCTGAAGGCACTAAAAGGGAGATACTTGGATACTGCTACTTCTCGTCTGCCCAGATCAGTGGCCTATCACGTCCACTCCAGATGCTGCATGCCACGGAGAGAAAAGATAGGAAGAATCCACTCCTCAATCTGTGAAAGAAAGGGTGGAAAAAAAAACCCGCTACAGTGTCCTGTCTTTGGGCTTTAGAGACCTGAGTACAGGTGGATGAACCTTAGGGAGGCTGGAGTCATCAGTGTTGATGACAAAAATGTGGAATCTCTACAGGGAATTTTCTTCTATTGAGTAACACTTTTAGGAAGAAAAAACAAAGCTGGACACTGGATTGTTGCTGCAATGGCTGACGATGCTGATGTAGAGAGTCAGGATTTATCCCCTGAGAGGCTACTGTTTTATATAGATAAGTAAGGATGAAGAAAATATGTATAATACAGCACATTCTCTTAAGGCTTCTGGGAGAGCGAGAAGGCTAGTCTGGTACTAAAAAAGCCTCATCTATCTCAAAAGGCACAGACATCCCTGGAGGAATATAATCAATGTAACCTTCTTAAAAAATCCTGTGACCACTTGTCAGATGGCTTCCAGAAAAGGAAGAGGGTGAAACTGTGGGAAAGAAGAGAAAGTAGGTCTCCAGTTACTTGGTTTGGACACTGTTTTAGCTTCTTACATTTCTGGCAGCAGTCGGTCACATCTGACATCTTCTTATGTTTGAATTCCTTTGACAACGCGCTTCTCGTGGTCTTAGTCCAAACTACACCAGGCCTCCAGGTAAATTGAGGCTATTGGCCTCCTGTGCTGTCAGTTTAATGGCTTTCACTGGCACTGACTTAACTTTAAAATATCACACTCTTGAGATACATACAGACGTTTATATGTCTGCATATGCTGAAACAGTCCTTACATTAAATAGAATGATGTATAAAATGTCTACATCTGAATGGCTATGAAGCTGAACCTATTTTATGACTTCAAATATTTTCCACATCATCACATATTTCAGACTGCGTACCCACCTGAAATTAGTCATTATTTTTAAAGGTAGTAGTTTCCGTTCCTCTTTTTTTTTTTTTTTTTGGCAGAAGAGGAGAAATAAAAAAAGACCAAAATAAGGAGCTAAAAATATACTTTTTTCCCATCAGATTTTATCCAGAAAGCTTTTACATTGTCCAGGAACATACAGCATTAAAAAAAGTTGAAAAGAATAGTTATAACTGCTACTGTGAATTCAGTCTTTAAGTGCTGGAATAGCTGGCTACGATATCAACATCTGCAAAGGAACACAAGTCTCTTTTTTTGTTGTTATTCCCATTTAGTGAAGTCATTAAATGATGTGTCTTGCCAAAGGATTTAATATAGGACGAAATGAATCAACACAAGATGCAGAAATGACTGAAGTTCTACATCTTATACTGTATGGAAATTTGAACTAAATTATGATAATAGCTCTTTTGGGTATTCAAAATTTATAAATAGATATCTGCTTCTAGTGATTTCTTAGGAGTGAAATTTGGCTTCTTGGATACATGCGTGTCAGCATCAGAGTAGATGGCCTATTCAGGCAGACACATTTAAAATCTGGCACTGATTGAGTATTGACTCAGTTATTAAGCTCAAATGGAGTTTAAAATAACAGTTTTGGCCTGCTTAAGATTCTGTATAAGTAAGTCAAATGCCAATTACATAAGCCTGTAATATCAGGCATTAGATCCTCCACACCATGAAGTGAGGTGAGGTGTGGTATGGTGTGGTGTGGTATGGTATGGTAAGCTATTTATCAGTTGAAAAGCATGACTCAAAAACCTCACAGCATATATACAATACTTTTTTTATACAAGACATTAAAGCAGGCTTCTATTAAAAGACCAGCAATTTACTGCGGTTGTAGCGTCTCAAGTATTATGGGATTACAGACCACTGTGGAGGGGAAGAAAGCCTTAGGTGGCTTTGCTTGTTTCGCTTTCTCTTTTCCTGGCAGTGTGGAAGGGTGGAAACAGCCCCTGATTTGTTCAAATGCTGTAAAGGTAACCAGACCATCACTAAATTCCAGACCCATTTGTCAAGCTCTGCTCAGGCACAAATGCAAATAAGACAGACTGCAAATTAATTCCATTTATGCTTTATCACAGAAAAAAATGCTGTCTCAGCAAGAGCAAAATAAGAGTAAAGTAATAGCTGAAGTGAGCTCTATGAGAAAACTGCAAGTTTCTCGCCAGGAAAACTGTTAAATAAGGTAATTTTGAAAGAAAAAAAATCTTTGAAAAAGGGCATATACAGATTTTTGTGGCTTTGCAAGTGAAGACAACAATTTTAATTTTTTTCGCATGGTTATTTTCAAGCCAAGTTTCTGTAGGCCTTATATCACCTGTATGTCTCATGACTCATATTTCTGAAAATGCAGAGGTTCATACAATTTTTCAGTTGATATGGAGCTGCCTTTAGATTGAAGTCCTACCTCTAAAATGCCTCCTTAGTAATGATCACCAACTGTTCTTAACACTTGTGACTGAAACGATACAGATCCTGGAAGAGCTTGGACGCCTGGAGCAGAAGATAGAAAAGCACATCTGAAATATGCACCCTGCTGGAGAGTGAAGCTCACCATTAGAGGCTTAAGGGGGAGCCCAGGAAAAATCAGTCCTTCATTAGCAGAATAACATCAGGTGTCTGCAGCTTTGCTTCCAGAAATTGCATAGAGCTGGAAACCTGCTAGCTCTGTAGTGAGCACAGGTTTGCCTGCAGGACTCCCTTAGTCTTACTAGCCTGTCCTGGGTCCAACATGGAGGAACCGGA
>NW_010400372.1:0-4468 GCF_000710305.1 Buceros rhinoceros silvestris
GGTTCCTCCATGTTGAACCCAGGACAGGCTCCCAATTGAGGGAAGTGTCAGAAACAGACCGTAAGCATATATAGATATATGCAAGCAGCTAACAACATGTCTGCTGAAAAAGATGGCAACAGACAACACTCAGGAGTGCAGTAGAAGACACATAGGCAAAAGCTTGGGTTTGTCTCACCTTTGCATGCCTAAAAGTTGAATGTTAAAGTCTGAACTTGTATCCTTTTAAAATAAAGGTACCACAGCAGCCCATCCTATCTCTTGCTGGTGCCTATTTTTCTCTAACAAACTTACAGTACAGAACAAAGTTACTGTGTCTAGTTAAGACTTAGATGATTAACTTTTAGAAGCTTGTACAAAGGCATTTGAATTTGATCCTTCCCCAATGAACTTTTTAGCATTTAAAGCTGTTGAGATAAATTCCGTCTAAGGTACTGCATTTCCAAAACCATTAAGTTACCTTAACATCACTAGGAAAAAGACAGGAAGACTGGGATTTAACACAAGAGAAAACACAAGAGATTTAACACTGGGGGATTTAACACAAGAGAAAAACCGCCCTTGTTTTTTTGTACATCTTTAAGTCCTAAAGGACTTTCAAGAACCAGAATAAAAAATCCTGGCTGAAGTCATATAGACAGTCAAGGGTTGAATTGAAATAAGAACATAAATCTTGGTATTCTAGCTCAGTGTCCTGTCTATCAAACTGCAGAGCCTTCCAACTCATCCCTCATAAAAAAAGGAGACCTGAACTGAGTCAAGGGCTACTGCTTGTATTGTGCTCTATTTGTGCTGTCCTTTGTAAAATGCCCATTCTCCTTCAGGTTGTTCCATAGTCCATGGAACAAAATCCAGTTCATTACTATGCAGTTGTGTTCATTACTGAGGAAAAAGCAGCATGGAAGACACTCAGAAAAGTAAAACTGTAGGTCAGCCTGACATTTTCTGTCTTGCGCCTGGGAAAACATTTCTTATGAAATCTGGACTTTAAAGTCCAGTTAAGAGTTTGGGCTCAAAATGAATGCAGTAAGGAAAAGCTGACTGTCAAAACCCACAGCAATGAACAATCACTGTTTTCCTTCTTTGATAGGAGGTATGAGAATTGCAGTTCAAAACTCAGTTTCGGTGTGGGTTTGCCTTAAAGCATGGATAGCGGCGAACATTGCTTCTATGCTACTTCCTTATGTGATGCGTTGCTGAGCCAATACGAGCTGCACAAAAACTATCTGCTTTGGAATCTCTAGAGAAGCTGATGCCGACAATCAGAACGGCTAGAGGCCTGCGTCACTGCTGATGCAATGCTATTTAAGACATCATGCCATATCATATGAAACCATAATTTTTATGAAATGACAATCATATTTATCATAACTTGTTAAAATGTGAGGAGGTCTTGAACATAAAAATGCCATAAGGAGGAATGCAGAAGTTAATGTTTTAAAAGAAAAATATATCCATTCCGTAGTAAGACAGTTTCAATGAAACAGTCTGAAAAGCAGAAGAGAGTCCAGTTAATCATCCAACCCGTACACATACAACGAGAACAGGAGGAAATGGCTCAATGCCAGTCAGCCTGGACATCAAACTACTCACATCATCATAGCTCTGCAGTACTTATAGACTAAATTTGCACAATAATTCTGCTTCCACTGAAGCCAAGGGGAAGATTTTGCAGGCATGTAGTGGAGGTAGCTAGGTAGCTAGTCTACAGTGTTTTGCAGTCTATGAGTTACTTATTTATAGAAAGGAGGAATAAGAGATGAAAAACCTTAAGTTCTGAGGTTCCAACAAAATAAACATAGAGCAGATCTACCTAAGTATGCCCTTTTATTTCCTATTACTTCCTCTCCCAATTTACCCAAATGGTCTAGTCCATTCACAGCTCAAGTCCACATTCATCTTCTCTCCTTCCACTTGCTATTTTATCTTATCCTAATTCCCGAAACAGCTTCCCTGACCCAATATTCTTCTTGACCTTTGATACTCTAATCACCTCTCCAAGAACTGAGTTCAGAATGCAGTGTTCTGTTCAGCCATCTTTCTCACCTGTGTGATTCTCACCAAGCACAAAAGTCTTACATCTTACTGAACATCAATGTGACACAATCTTACTGAACATCAGAGAAAGAAGTAATGAGACAGTTTGTGTGTCCACTGGTATGGTGCAAGGATACAAGATGCTTACGAATGTTTGAGATTGTGCCCTGTACCATTTGACAACATTAAAAGTGTTCTGCAAATCACCAAGTATCTGTATTTTAACTCCTTTCTTATAGCACAAATACTTTCCTCCAACTATATTGCTTTCTTCTCATCTGAATAAATAAAATTGTACTATTTTTCTTGCATTTACATCATTCAGCAATATGCATAATTTATTAGTCTTCATACGGACAATAATTCAAGTGAATTTTTGTCCTTCTGTCACATATATCTGAAGAAGCAGGAAAAAGTAGTGTTTCACACCGAATTACTTTGAACAGAATTTAGCCTTTAAGACAGCTTTCACAAGATGGTTTCTCTAAAGTTGTCCTAAATTTTCAAAGCTCTGGTTATTGCTTTATGAGTAAGAACTTCAGTTCTTACTCTGTGCAGCTGACATTACAAATCCGCCTTCATTAGACATAACTGCTCAATATATCTAAGTAATTACTTTTGCAGCTGTTGTGTAAATTAAATAATAGCTGATTTATCAGCTCACAATAAACAAAAATTTATTCTGCCATCTGGATGGCAATCTTCAAAACATGCTTCTTATTATCATTACAACTCACCTAGGCCTGGTCCATGAAATTAGAAGAATTAAAAAGATCAGCAGTAACAGAAGATTCCCTGTTAATGGCTTTGTGAAATGAGATAGACACACCTTCTTGTTACTCCAAAAGGGTGACACTTCCAACAGTGGCAGCAATCAAGTGAAAAACAGACACCTGGTGCTTTCTTCACAACATGTGTGGTCACCCTGAAGACATTGCCAGCAGGTATTAATTAATGAGGGGAGGCAAGAACTTAAAACTTGGCCTTGCATATTTCTAAGCAGTTTGAACTTCATTAGCTTACAGAGAATAGAAGGGATTCTAGATACTAACTGGAAGTACGCTGTGCTTTTGAGGACTGGACATGAAACTACTGACCTAGCTCTTTTTTGAGAAGTAGAATACGTCTTCAAGTCAGAAACAGCTTAGACAGTCAGCCAGGATGTTTTAGGACCTGCATTACAAGCTCTGTAACTGCATTTCCTAATTCAGCATTTTGGTGGGTTCTAGAATAATATATTGATTGTTCAAGAAACATAAGTTCCTTGAAATCCCTGTGGCTGACATATATCTGCATAACTAAGCAACAACTGGCATTCCATCAAAGGACTGTCTAAGTGATGTTTAGAAAGGCAAGCCTGGGATGTTTGTTGAAGCTTAACCTGAATGCTGAAAGACCCAGGTCAGCATGACCAAAGGAAGAGAGTGCTTATCGAGTTTGTATTGGTATGAAGAAGAATTGAATGGAAGGTGCTAATGGAAGACACCAATGGAAGATGATAGTCACAAGTGTCTTTAGCCTTGGGTGTAGAACTCATAGTAGGAAGCAGGGACTACTTGAACTTACTGTGAATTTACTTCATTTACATATGAAAATACTCTCTCCCCTCGGCTAGAAGGACCGTTTACCCATTAGAGCCCCCTAACCTCCAAGCACATGTAGTAAAAAGTAGATGCGCTTCCACTTTAAATGGAAGCAAAGGACTAGTTAGCAAATCCCATAGACAGATGAAATCAGTATTCATAGAGATAAGGTAAGTTTGCATTGTTTGGTCTGTAAAAGAGAACCTGTACTAGAGGGAAGGTGTGCTGGCTTTGTGGAGTTACTACCAAGCATCCTCTCTGTGCAGAAATGCAATAAAACAAAGATCTCCACTCTGTGTGTGAATCAGCTTATCGCACACTGGGTGAAAGAACCTGGTTTTGGGACACAACTGAGCACTCTTGGTAAGGGCATTCAAAATGGCATGAAAGGGCCCATTCTGCCTGCCACAGGAAGCATTACCAAAGGTGTCTGGAGATAAACATATGAGCTGCTCATGGTTAAATAAAAGTACACATTATGATCACAAAAGACAGCCAGCTATAATGTCAGTTCTCTGAAAGTCAGCACCGATAGAAACTGGAATGAACGTATTCCAATGGGATAAACAGGCCCAAGTAAAAACAGAGCAACCCTTCAAGTACAGGAATAAAATGTGATAGGCATGCACAATTTGGTATTACTCTAGCATTACTCTGACCTACCATTTACTACTCACTATTTTATTGTAAGCCACCTCTGAGCCAAACCGAAAACCACACTGATTATTTTACGTTAGAGAGCCGGCTTCATTAAAAAGCAGTAAAGTGGGTAATCTGTCATTTTGTTAGGGATATTTTTATAGCGAAAAAGAACACTCCTGTAGTGGGAAACAATTTGTGGGAAAGAG
>NW_010400372.1:4558-33195 GCF_000710305.1 Buceros rhinoceros silvestris
AGTTAGGTGAAGGTGCTAAGTGCTACTGAAATACAGTCAAGAGTTGAGGAAAACTGCCACATCACATACCGAATCTAGGCCATCATTTGTATTTGGAATATAATCCACCCCACAGCCAGACACCAGGAACATTTTTTTCCATGAATAACTGTCTGCTGAGAAAATAAGGGGAAAAGATGATCTGATACTTAGAATTAAAAGCAATTAAAACTGGGAAGAAGCAAGATAGGTGGGAAATACATGTTGAGTTTCTGGAAGACAGAAGGCAGAACTTCCAGGCTAAAAGGCACATGCTGAGATGACTTCTCAATCAGCTAAGATCCAGGTCAATACCTGCTTCAAGTCATGTTTGCAAGCTGTAAAATTTACCCAGAAAGAAAGCTACACTCTTGGGCAGTCAGCCAGCATTAAGCATATTGCTGCGGAAGTACAACTGGCAGTGAGGTATCCATAAATTGTGCAGTCCTGCATAAAATCCTTTCATCAGTACGGGCTGTTCAAAAGATGCCCACTCTGATACACTCTTGCCACTTTTAAGTCCATTTACAACGGCTATTTGCAGTGCTCTCATGAGTAAGTCCTTTCTAAGAGAGCTCTCCAGGAGCCTCTCACAGAATCTGCCCCAGCAAAGTACTTTCTCAAAGCTTTGATTCCTGCACCTGAAGTTATATTCTGAACTTATGTAATGAGGATAAATGGAAGTTCCATCCTAAAGAAGCCACGGTAGAAAGGAGGATGTGCAATGGGATGCATTTCTATGCTTGCCCATAAGATCTGAGAGATATCAAGAATACTGTAGCCTGAAGTGCTCCCAGCAGGCCAGTTCCATGTGTTCTTTTTCCCACTATCAAGCAACCAGAATGCAGTCTTCTTCAGATGCTATATGTCCTTAGGGTGAAAAATTCTGGGGTCTTTTTAGAGGAAGACTGTGTGTTACCTTATGTCCTGTATATTTGCCATTTGAAAGCACTGCAAAGTCAGGGAGGATAGATTAGATCACCAGGCAAGGCACAGTCCAGTGTTACAGTAGAGGACTCACACCATTATTTTTTCCTGAATGTATCAGCAGGGTCCTCACAAAGCCAGCCCAATAGGGATTTCTCTAGGTAAATTGTGTGGATGTGTGGACAGATGGAAAAAATCAACTTCAACCTCAAACTCAAGACTGCTCTTGCACAGCAGTAACATCACACTATTTAATTAATTATTCTAGTTCCATTGATTTCTGTTTGTATCAGTCAAGAAAGTAGCTTAGTGCTTTCTGCAGTAGCTGAGTGATTTCCTGTGTTAAGATAATGGACAGGAAAATATAACAGAGCTGTTAATTTCCATGCATTGTAGAAACACAATAGCAGCACAATCACCAGACTAACAGACTGCCTCATGGAATTTCTTGCCACAGGATGTTGTGGGTGCTGGAAGATCACAAAAGTTTGCAAGGATTGAACAAATTCATTGATGAAACATCTAACAGAGGCTTTTAAACACAAAGATGATCCTCTGGCTCAGAAAGTCCCTGAATATAAAACCATTTTGGCAGTTGATTATTCTGGGAATGTATCACTATGTTCTGTTCTTCAGCATCTACCATAAGCCATTATCTTTCCATTGTTGCTGTTTTTCTTTCAAATGAAAAACCGTTTGTTTGTAAAAAACCATTTAGCAGTGAAAATTCTGATTATATCTGTGATCCTTTCACTATCAGCTGAAGAGACTTTGTGAGGAGAAAAATAAAAAGTTCACTGGGAGACTAAGAAGGCCAAAAGCACAGGACAGCCATTCAAGGGCTTGGTCCAGAGCAGAGCTGACAGATTTGCTCAGCTCAAAGACATTTCTGGTCCTCCAGTTCCTGAGGATACTGACATAATTTTAAGTTCACTGAGATGGCGTGTGTGCCTGGGAAGAGATGCTACCCGGCTGATTCCCTTCCAGCATAATGGTTTAAAAATTAAGTCAACAGGGTTGTACTTCCATATATAAAGTGGTAAAAGAAAGAAATTGAGTCCTATAGAGGAAAAGAGCAAATGAAGCCTAGTGGGCTTTTGGTCTTACCTAATCTGAGCCCACTACACCACCACACAGATAAGGAGCTTGCTTTTCTTTTTCTTTTTAGTTTTTCCGCCCTTTTAAAAAACCTGATATTTGGAATTAAAGAAATACAGGGACAGTCTTGTTTTACGCTGTTCCTCTGATACTTTCCCCAATGCTCAGCAGCACTATTCTAGAAAACCAGGAAAAAGCCATGAAATTAAAACAAAAATTGCAGGGGACAGTGCAACCATGTATCAATGAAATAGTACAAGATTGTGTACTGTTTTTATATGGTATTCAGTACTTAATTATATAAATTAATGGTTGGGAAATATATTTCCAGAACCCAACAAAGTGGAAGAATAGTTTGGGTTTGGACTGAGCTTTTGGCATGGGGAAGATTACACCAAGAAGCATTGCTATGAGGTTTGCTTTGATGTAGGATTTTTTTATTAAAAAGTAACTTACACAAATTTATTTGTATTACAACAACCTTTATATCACGCCCCTTTCCAAAGACAGAGGACAGTCACCTATCCAGATAATGCCAAAACAGGCTACGTGTTACAGCTCTTTTGCTCTGTTTCAGCACTACTTTAGATCTGGAGTTACTGTTTTCAGGCAACTTGCCCTCTCTCACCTTCCCCTACTGAATCTTCTAAGAGGTTTAAAAACACTAAGGAACAACATTTAAAACAGCTTACGGTGTGTTACTACTTTTCTTTATTTGGAAAATTTGAGGGAAGAATCTTTTATTATTTTCCTCATATTATCAAAAGAATACATTTTGTATTTAGTCGTAAACAGTTGTACATAGTTCATTACACATCGGGAATAATGCTTTCTCCTGTCGCTATGTACAAGTGTGGGTATTTTGAAGGATCCTGAGCAAGCTTCCACCCTGTGTCTCTCTTATTCCAGGCATACCTTTCAATATTTTTATCTAGTTCCCTGGAAAACTAGCATCTGGAAATGTGAGGCAATTAAACCTAATTCAGACTTGAATCTAATTAAAGTGTTTACTTAAATCAAACTATTTCCATAAATAGCTAAGCAAAATGTGCTTGTAACAAGCAAAAAAGAAGCAATAACTCATTGGTACCATACAATAGTATGCATAATACCACGTTTTCTTATGGTATTCTAGGCTAAACACTGGCAGTTTCCAGTTCTTAAGAGGTTGATGTAGAACATCTACTCCTTAAATTTTGCTGTCATGATGGGAGATTTTAATATGGCTTCTGTTCTGTTCCCGAATACAGCACACAATATACTGTGCTAACAATTGCATTCATTCAGAGGATTGATTAATAGACTTGAAAGAGCAATGAATTTTAAGAATAACACTGCTGCCTTCTTTTGAGGACTTGCAACTTTTATGAATAAGTTGTCCTCGGTGTCTCAACTACAACACCTTAGGGGCACTTCATCTAGTTTCACATTATGATAAAGTTAAGCCATAATATGTATTCCTCTTCAGACAGGTTTTTATCTCATCAACAAGCAAAAATTTAGAAACTGAAGAAAAAATTGAAGTCTCAAGAAACATGCATTTGCGTCCAGACCTGGATTTATTCATGTCAATTGCCAACTGAAAAAAAAATCAGTGGATCACTAACACTTTGGAAGGTTTCCCTTAAAATTGCACAGATGTTCTTATCTGACTAAGTAGAGAGGGCTGCTGAAAGGATGGTTTGCTTCTGAATTTACATTTCAAAATTCCTCATTTTGGAATCAGCAAAGACTGAAAGGTTAGAAAGGTAATGAGAAATTAGACTCCATTTGAGACACATCTAGTCCATGGCAACATTTCCAAGAGCAGAAATATCTTGCTGCCCCTGATAAGTGAAAAAGGTAACCTCCTCCTCCATAAGTGAAGTGAACGCTAAGAGGAGGCAAAAGTTGATTTACTGCAAAGGAAATGCCTGCAAAAACACAGCTTTCTCTTCTTATTTTCTTGAGTAGTTAACCATTTCTTTTTGATTTCTCCAATCTAGCTTCTAATACAGTAGATGGAAAATAGCTCACATCATTTAAGTCATAAACCACTAGTTCAGGTGGATTTGATTACGAGTTGCAGGAGGTAGCACATTTCCAACATTCTACCAAGTGAATTTACATACCTGTTATTCATGACTACTTCATCTTGTGGAATCTTATCATTTGATTTATGGACTGTTTGGGTTTATAGCCTTAAGACTTACACTCAGGTTCGTTTAGGTCTTGCCTTTTGTACTTTGGCCGCTATTTACAAAATCAGAGCTCTGAGTAGAATTCGGGTAGAATTCCTGCACTCTAAGAAGGTTGTGAGAAGGTTCCTGACAAGGAGCACACTTTTCACTTGCAACTTGGAAATGCTATGGTTTTTTCCAGCAAACATCACCAGGATGAAAAACCAGACACTACGTGAAGACTTTCCCCAATAAAACCACAGCTGTGGAATAAAGCAAACCTCAAAGAGAAAAAACTACCAATGACACCAAACAGTCTAAAAAGAATGTTACCCTGAATCCTGTGGTTCCTTGGTAAAATAAGTTCTTAAAAAGCCTCACAAAGTGAATGTCAGACCCTTAGACACACCAAGTAATTGGTGACGGGATAAACTTTAAAAGAATCTCGATATGATTTATATCAGTCAAACGCTGGAAGCTCTGTGGGCCTAGAGTAAATCAGAGTAGATTTCACTGAATTCACTGCATCTTCTCAGATTTACTCCAGCTGAGGCCTAGCCCTTTGTTTATTCAGACATCTTGATGTTTTCCATGTCCCTCATCTCTCTCTCCCTCCTCTTTCATGCCAAACCAGACCTGTCTTTGCTCTCCTGATCCCGTCATTCCAGTCCTGTGACTCCCAGCTGGTTCAGAGTGAAACCATTTCAGATTTCATCCAGGAAGCATAATTCCTTTTCCCACCACCTCAGAAACTAAGGTAAGATGTGATTTTGTTGATTAACGCACAAAAACCTTTGCAGAGAAAATGATCTTCTTATTAATGACAACAACTTTTTGATTATGAGCATATTGATGTTAGAATGCTTCATTCCCTGACTTGAAGCGGCATCAGTGGAAGTGTCTGTGTATGTGACAGGATGTGGGAATGCAGGTACTTCTGATGCAAAACCAGAATAAGGCATTTTATCATAGTCTGAAAACAGCAACTCCAGTTGATAGGCAAAGAGCAAAATAGTAGTCATTCACGACAGAGTATTTTCCCAGTGCGAGGATATAGTTACACACACCACATGCCCTGTCTAAGCTGGATAGCAGGTAAATTTGGTTATCTGCAGAGCTGGAGTGTTCAGAAAACATTTCTACAGAATGTACACTGTTCTTACAGTGAGAGTCCCGGTGCGCTGTATTGCTGGAGAGGACAGTGGATGCCCTGCTCTCAGCTGACTCAGCAAGCTGAGAGTGAACGCAGTTTTGAAGTGGCTGTTTCAGTTGGCAGGGAGCAAGACTAGCTTGCAGTTGACTCTGCCTCCACATTTGTGATGTTTTTGCATGAATTCCACTTTGTGTTTCTTCTCTAAATGTTAGAATGAAGAATCAGCATAAGCTTGTCTCCTCTAGAATTGTTTATTCTGGGGAAAAAAAGATTCTGTTCATATACTCTCTGCATAGATTCAGGGTTAAGAATGATTTGACTCATAGAACTGCTATGACCCGCTTTTAAAGTGAGTCTTGAGGCACAAGGATAACCATATAGTGAATCTTGATGAACTGTCATTCACAATTACATCTAATTTTGATGCTGTCACTGCTAATACACTGAATATCCAGAATGCTATTGATACTGCTTGTAGCACAAATGCCAGCTGTTGTGATTTGACATTTAAATGGACTGGTGAAGCCTCGATTCCAGTGAAATCAGGTAGTCTTACCACTGATTTCAGCAGAACCAGATTGTTAAGCATAATAACGGTAGTTCTTATTATCCTATCGTAGACACTTTATTTTCTGTAGGATATAAAACCAGTTAGTTAAAATGCAGCTGAACACTTATTGTTAAACGCTGCAGATGAAAGTAAGTCCTCTCTCTCTAAAAAAATGGGGTTTTCATCCCTGAAGCCAACGTTGACATTAGAGATTCTCATCCCATAATAGTGGCTTGGCTGCTCACCATCTGCTACAGAACTATGGTTAAGTACTTGATTGCTCCTGCACTCTAGGGAAGCAAACACTCCAACCAAGACATTTTTATCCCATTACTCTTCTTTCAAAAATGACTTGAACATTTTATGCAGACAATACAATGACCTTTGGGGCATAGAGGCCAGCATAAATGCTGCACTACAAGCCCAGTGTGTAGTTAATTTTATTGGAGGAATGATAAAATTGTATTGTTTTACATGAATTATGGCAATGAGCTACTTAGTGGTGGAATACACAGACTAGACATCTTGTACTGGGGCTTGTCACACAGCCAGCAAAAGCTTTATCATCTATTTAACCAGACTTCATTTCCAACATTATTTTTAGAATCATTTTTTCCCTGGGCTAATTAACTGCATTCATAGTTGTAACACTATAAAGTACTGTTTAATTTATATTGCTTAATTTTGTTCTTCTCTAAGCATTGCAAACAAGAAAAAATTAGTAAATGCACAAAGGAGCTTCCGTATTTTTTTCTGATACTTTGACAATTAGCTTATTGCTTTTGAGTTTTAGCCAATGCAGTGCTTTTAACATTAGTTGTTTGCATTATGATGTAAATCACATTACACTAAGATCATCTACTCACCAGCCAAAGACAGTCCCCATTCTGAGAAGTTCACTGTCATCCAAGGTGAGGGAAAAGAGGCTTCCCATAAAATGAATACAAAACTCTCAGAGGTAGTCACAGGAAATCAGAGAGTCTGCCACACGTATCTTTAAAAGCTTAACTGTGAATTAGTAGGCCAAACTTCCACAGGGCACGTGAGAAGATAAATTTAGAAATGTCACTCTTGTATCATTTGACTCAAAGCCATCAGCCTTTTCTCCGAGATTTAGACATGATCTCTTCTGTATCTTTTCATATGGGCCATTAACAAGCTGGCAATTGCTCATTTTGATTTAATTGTGTTAGCTGGTCATTGGCCTTTCTGAAGCAGTACAAGAGGAGAGAAAATAAGACATTGACTTCCTGCTTGACAGTATGAAGTTAGTTCTAAATTTGTGTCTGGACCTCAAGCAATACAAATGGTGCAGTCTAGGTATAGAGCGAAGGAGCAGAACAAACTGGGAAAGAAATAGAAATTTCACTGTATGCTGAAAAGCTGAGCTAGCTAGGACCACAGGGAAAGGCAAACATTTGAAAGTTGAACAAAAAATGCTGCTTCCTTTTACTTTTGGAACATGAAAAGAACCAGCTCTGGCTTTGGCACACATCTAACATGGTAATGTCTCAATAGTGCAGTCATAGATTGCCCCTCAGATAGGATTGTCAATCTATCTTTTAAGACCGGATACTGAGTCTACATATACACATTTTCTTACACAGGCAGACTAACTCCTTACTCAGTGAGTAGATGTATTAAGAAAACTGCAGCTCTCTGCAGTGTGAGTTAAATAAAGATGTTGGAATGTGGCCCAAAGTTATCACTATGACTAAGAGGGATTAGGTCAATCCCTCTATTACAGTACAGGTTTATCAGAGACAATCTGTAGCACTGAGAGGCTTCTCTTTGGATAGCAATAAGGCAGTTTATCCAGAGATCTTCAAGAAAACACACAAATTAATACCTGTGCAGAAAACCTAAGAACCAGATTTATCACTCAAAAAGAAAGAAAAACCTGTTATTACCTTCAAAGCAGCACTGAAGAAAACCACGGAAAGGGAATAAAAATAAATGCCATACGATGTGACAAGTTACATTTAGAACTGACAGAAAAATTGGTCATCACATTAATTATTTGTTGGATATTCTTTTTTATTCCTGTTCCTCAGATACCAGCTTTGAAATTCTCTTTTGCACATATGATCTCACATATTTCAGAAGGCGCTGCACAAAGTTTCTGTCGTAAGACTATTTCAATTTTGAAGTCTGCACTGTTCTGCTGAGTCACAGGAGCTGCTTGAAAGTGCCTACCTCCCAGCCTGAAGGTGAGATGACTTCTCTAACTCACTGTCTTTCCTGTGTGGCTGTGCCTCTGGGCTGGCACCACAGCAAACGGTATGTTTCTGTACTTTGGGTCTGAGCTATTAAGAGCCCTCAGAAGTGGGGCTACACAGTGTGGAGACTCTCCAGGAGGCTGCACATAGCCTACTTCTAACACCATCACTGCTATGCTGCACCAAAAGCGAACTAACTGCACAGACAGAGTTCCTGGAGGAGGCAAAAAATTCATACAAAAGACTGCTGTATCCAAAGTTCACAGTTTACAGCAGGCAAAAATCTATGTTAATGAAAGATTAAGTTGTTCTTTTTAATATTCTTTCTGAATAATGATAAAAGAAAAAAAACAGGGTAGGAAAACAGGATAGGAATATAAATGACATCTCTGACAATGCTTGGGAGGTATGCAGTTCACTAGCTACTTGAGAGATATATATGCTTTCTGTTAACTTTATGATGATGGGCTGTCTGAACATGCCTACAATAAGAATAACTGTTCTAGTGCTTTTTCAGTGTATACAGGGACAAGGATCCAAACCAGCTGCCCTGTTCTACATCATGCCATTTATCTTCTCACTTCCTCTGAAGATGCATAGTTGTGGAAGCATTCAATGGAAACAAATGTTAACCAGAAGCCTCAGTGCTAAACCTCAGCGTTCAAAGCCTCACTGCTAAGCCTGAGTGGTTAAGGTCATATGTGAGGTTTTGGAAATGACTTTTTCCTCTATGGTTTGAACAGACTTTGTGTGATCTCATAACTCTCTTGCTAGATTAAATAAAACTTCTTGCTCTTCTTTTCCAGGCTTTCGGATATCTGTTTCAAACTTTCACAGGTATTATGAAAAAGACTATCAAAGGCGGGTCTTATTCATCATTTTCTCTTCTGGTTAACTCTAAGCATGACTTTTCTGGGCTTCTTTAAAGAGAAAACTTCCTGCAGTTTGGGTCCTCCTGACATGTGGCCTGTGTCAGTGCCTTGAGTGCACCAACAGGCCTTACTGGTCATGGCCAGTTCCACCTGGAGCCCCCATCAACATCCTCTCATCACGGGCCCAGCAGCTCCATGTAAGTTCAGGAGTGAGATTCCAGTCAGTCAGAGCTCTATCATATATGTACTTGTTCCCAGCTCAGCTGGATCTGTTTTGCTGCCTGATGATCACTGGACCTGACCTATGGATTGACTTCCCAGCTTGACCTCGGACCTGCTGCAACTCAACCTTTTGTCATGATCTGGACTGCTAGTTGAGCCCAGTCCCATACCCAGGCCTGTCTTACTCACCTCAGTCAGGTACTGTGGGACTAAGCCCTGGCTCGTGAGGCCCCTGCCCTGCCTGCTATGTTGCCACGCTTGACTGCCTGTCCTTTAGGCAGCGGTTGGCCCTTGCTGCTCCCCAGCAGCCTATTCCTCAACCCTTCCTAGCTCCCAGATAGAAAACACAGCTTGAGATGATGGAATTTTTAAATACACTTAAGCATAACAACATATTGTGTGCTTTAACTCAATGCAGAACCCTTTTGAGCCCACTGACCCAGCTGTGTGAGAGTACTATTATAGCCCCTAGCTGTCCAAAACTTACTTTTCTTTTAATAGCTTGTCTTGTTTTTCCTGGGTAGACTCATTATATGCACCATATTATCCATACAAAACTTTGCTATTACAGCCTCTTACTGGCAGTCTTCATGGATTTTTTTTTTAAATGTGAAGATCTTAATGTCTCAGTTTCTACCTCTGACACCTAGACAACCCTCCTTTCCACCACTCCACAATGCAGCTGTCACAGACATTCTCTTAGGAGAGGCTGCAAAGATGCATATGATATTTTTTCAGTTCCAGTTTACTCTATGCCTGATTCAAACTTCTTTAGTTCCATGACTGAAGACAGACTGCATCCTTAGTACATGCCTGAAGTCAAGAATGGTTTTTAGCTATTGCCTTCAATAGGGATAGTCCATAACACAGACTTCTGTGCTTTCCTGAATTTGGCCCCTACTGATTAAAATGAATTTTTGAAAAGACAGTCATGTTGGATGATGTTTTAAAGTGGGAGCTGTTTAAGAAGGTAATTAAAAGAATAATTGCAGTAATGAAAATTTAACATGTCTGGAAATGAAAATTATCACAGCTATCTTCGACAAATTTAACTTTCTTCTTTTCTGTTAGTAAAAGCCAAGTTGTTAAAGATTTTCCAGCTTTTACCATACAGTGGTGCATTTTCACATTTGTGGCTAGACTGAGTGATCTCCAGCTAGTGTCTAAGCCCACAGCCTTACATTCTGGTTTGTCTTGATTACCACCACATCATATCTTCTACAAAGTCATCTTTTTTTCAGTCACTGCTGGATAGCACTTTCTGAAATGCATGTTAACAGCAACGAAGCAAAAAGAAAAGCAAGTTGCCATGACACATGAGGGTATCACACAGCGTTACCTAAGATGGCTCCCTCTTAGTTTATTATGTCGGTTTTGTTGTATGCTCAAATGGAATGTGGGAAGGTCCAGGAGTGAAGAATGTATGCATTTACCTTCATTAATCTTCAGCCATGGGGTTTAGCTTCATTATGATATACTCTTGTGAATGGCTGAACAGAGCAAGAAACAGTTGCTGTGTCCACTGTGACTTTGTGTGGCAGGAGATTTAACCTCTAACACTATATATTTTACATGAACAAGACTTGGCCTTGCACTAGGTTAGAATGATGACTTCAAAAGGAAAGAAGAGATGAAGGTGCTTGTTACAAGGATGATTGTTTTCTTGCACCCTTTCTAAACACTAACAAAAGATTTTTGGAAGACCAAATAAATCAATTTCAGAAATATCAGTGCAGATTACTTATCCTTTTTCAGAATTACTGCTTTTAAAAAATTTTGCATAAGGAGGCTTCATGAGAAATCTGAATTATTTTACTAACACTGAAGGATATACTTCAGAATAATCCAAAACCAAAGATAAGAAGTCTCCAGCATAACACCTTTCCAAATTCCTGTCTTTTCTGCAGGAACAGTTGTCAAGTGTGATGAATCAGCCATGTTTAGTTTTTAAGAAGGCAAAATACATGTATTAAATACATACAAAATCTGCCAGTCTGGGATATAGCTTGTGGAATAGTGAAGAAAAACCAATTACCTGTATTAGGATGTATGTGCAGGACAGAAATGTGGTAAACTACTCTGAATCTCTGGAGACTTTTGCTGCAGAGGACTCTAGTAGAAATAACAATGCAATAATTGCAACCATAAAATAATTCACACCATTCATCACAGCACCAAATAATAATAATAAAAAAGATTAAATTATACAAATACAGTGTGAAGTGCATGGAGGGCATAATCCATTCATTTCAGTTAAAGAAGGATTTTTAATTTTCTCTAACGGGGATAAAAGCAAACTAGCTTGAAAGTGGTTCTTACTTATTTTTGTGTTATTACTTTCCCTCATAAAAGAAAATATGAGAGAAAATAAAATGAGTTAGAAAAGATTGGAATTTGTTGAGTGGAAGGAGATAATGAAATCAAAAGCAAAACAAGGACAAATGTTCAAGGAGGAAGACAGTTAGCAGGTCAAAAGCTGCCAGGAGTGCAGAATTGAGAGTCCTAAAGTTTCCCATGAAGATAACTCAGTGAATAGAAAGAAATTAGAGGTGATGTGTGATGGGAGAATAGAAAGAAGGTAGCTGCCTAAGAGAATAAGATTATGCATTGTTGATGGAAAAGCTGCAATACTACTTGCAAGAAGCAGGTGGAAATGAGTTCAGAGGACAAGGTGCCAGGATATTAGGACAAAGGAAGCTCTTCTCTCATTACTACAATAAGAGGAAACTTGCAAGGAGAGTGAAGGAATGAAACCCAAGTGCTGGAAGTGGAAAAAGACAAAGTTTTTAGCAGTATGAAAAAGGCTTAGTATAACATACTGGAGAGGGTCCAATGGAAGAGAGCCATGAAGCTGATCCAAGGGCTGGAGAATCTGCCCTATGAGGACATACTTAAGCAGTTAAGCTCTTTTCTCCCTGGAGAAGAGAAAGCTCAGGGGAGACTTCATTACAGTATTCTAGTACTTAAAGAGCAGCCTCAAAGAGGACAGAGCCTATCTCTTTAGAAGGTGCCACAGGGAGGACACACAGGGCCACGGATACAAGTTGCACAGGGAAAGGTTTCATCTTGATACAAGAAAGAAATTTTTTACATTGAGAAAAGTCATTCACTGGAACAACCTCCCCAAGGATGTGGTAGGGTCTCCATCATGGGAGGTTTTGAAGATGTAATTGGATGGGGTGCTAGATAATCTTATCTGGTCTCCCCTTCCCATGAAAGGCTGGACCAGATGATCTGTCAAGGTCCCTTCCAACCTAGGCTGTTCTATGATTCTATAAACATCTTTACTAGGATTTCTGACTTTCCAACAGTGTAGGACCCCTGCGGGATTCAGGTGTAAACAGGTTCCGAAACATCATCTATGCCATCAGATTCAACAGGCAATAACTGGAGTACTTTGATGGAGATCTGAGGAAGGAATTGAAAACTTGAGAATCAGTAACAGAGGCTTTCTCTTTGTTCTCTCCATTGTCTTATGAAACTGTACTGCCCAGCACTGAACTTCCTTTTTATTCTGTAGATAATCCTGCACAGCTAATGCACACTGGCAGTGGTTTTCACTGCAAGCTGCCAACCACTGGAATTGCCTATAAGTAAACAGAAGTAGCAGCAGTAAAATCTTTCTAAGCAAGCTCATAAAAAAGTGTCATCTTAATTATCCAACATCTCAACAAAAGGCATTGGCAACACTTCAATATCTGGTTTTATAAAACTGAGAATTAGAGATGAGCTATCTCTATTTGAATACAGTAATTGCATGGTATTTTATAAGAGCAATTTTTTTTATTTTACCAAAACGCATAGTCCACATTTTTCTTACATGCTGTTATGGGAAGATGATACTTAGCCTTCCTAATAGTCAACCATGGCTTTGCAGAACAGAATATTGTTAACAATAAAGAATAGTGATTAGAAAAATGGGGAAGTATTTTAGAATATTTTAAAATGCGGCCCCTCTGTTTTATGGTATTTTTCTACTATGTTTTAAGGTCTCAAGTAATAGAAATATCATACAAAGGTAATACAAGTAGTCTGAAATCCACTACATGCAGTTCTATTTCAACCCTGCAATTCACACCAAATTCTTTCACTGCACTAAGAATGAATTCAGGAAAATAAATATCCAAGGAGGAATATGGATTTAATTGCTATTGCTGTTACATTGCTAAAATAAAACAGCTGTGATCACACACTCAGATAAAGCCATTGTTCCACCAATGTTTTTATTAAACATCTCTGTAGTGAAGATGAGTCCAGCTCCCCAAGAGCAGAGCAGACTGCTTCCTGGACCACCCATTGATTCCGAGGTAAAACAATTCATCCAGCTGTTGGGGGGGTTGGGGAGGAACTTGATCAGACACACTGGTCACTATGGCAGTTATGGAGCAACCCATGTTTGCTCACTGAAATATTAAACTGTATCAACTGTATTTTAACATTCAAGTAAATAGACCACAATCTTTTTTTTTTTTCAAATCACTAATTTGACCAATAGTTAATGACAGCAACAGTGTTCCTTAAATGGCACCTTCCCAAAAATAACAATGACCTGCATAGCAAACAGGAGAGAAGTCTCAGAAAACTAAGGTCAGCTGATTATAGGAGGCAACAGGGCAAAAGCAGGCACATAGAAAGGTCAGAGGTACAACATTGGCAGTTAGGAAAATAAACTGGCCATCGTCATACAGCACATAAACTGTGTGTCAGAGCTGTGAATAAAATCCAGAAGTCCTGATTCCTTGTCTCTGCTTTATTGCCCCAGTCCTGACCAGATCACCTCTCAAAATAAGTTTCTAATATAGACAGTCCAGGAGACTGAAAATTTTTCCTACCTGCAAAACAAATGTAGCAAAAGGTATATAAAGGTTTCCTTCAGACAGTCACTCCACCATTTATGTTATGGCCGGAAAGAGTTTGTTAATAAATTTTGTACACATCCTCCAGGTCAGCAATCAGGATGTCTGAGTCTGCCAAATTTGTCATTTGTCTATTTAAGAATTGGTGTCAGGGTTTTTTCAAGAATTATTCAAACTTAAATCTGAGTCACCTTTTACAGGGGAGTTTCCTTCAACTTCTGCCATCAATCAGTCTGTGTTTGATAGATGTTGGCAGTATCAGAGGACTTGTAAAAGCAGACCTTTTCAAGCACAACATTTATAAATATCCAATATTGGTCAAGGCTTATTTTCTGTTTCAGTAAAATAATAAAAATCTCATATTCAGACCAGACAGAAAATAGCCAAGGAAAGTATGAAGGTTCATACTCCTGAAATCTTTTATGTGAAAGAGCTACATAATCTACAGGAGTACATATGATAAAGATTTAAAATGTTGAAATTGTTGCTAGTTTCTAATTGTAAACATGCACTGTTTACCATCGGATGTGCGGTGTGGTTTTTCCAAACAGCTTTTTAGCAAACGAATTAGGTAGCTGGTCTTACCTAAGACTTAAAAATGCCAAACGAAAAGCAATTTAAGATGGGCTTTGAATTACTGATATAGAGCCATTTCAAAGTGTATTAATCAAGTTTCTTAATATCACATCAGCCACTGAATACAAATGCTCAGTTTTAGTTTAAGGCTTTAGCAGCCACTTGGAACATGTTGCCCATGGGTCAAGCCTTCAGTGGTGCAAATCAGCGCAGTTTTCCTATAATTTACAATTGCTCAAGTTCAGAACTGTTATAGATATTTCAGATGCCTGTTTTGAATTACTTGATTGTATTTGCATTTCAGTGAGATATAGCTATACTTATGGAACACAGAGTTTCTTAGTCTAGAAAGTTTGCTTCATAAAATGTAGGGTTTTCTTCCCCTTTGGAAGTACCGTCTTCCGTGGCAGAGGCTTCCCTCTAGTGGACACTTTCTCTGATGTTTTATTCGTGAAGTTTTATTAATCTAACGGAACAGTGGTAGAATAAATATAATTTATTTATTTTCTGATTTTAAATAATTAAAAGGAAATGTCTGACAAGACTTGTAGTCCTTGTATAGTGCCTATAGAATATTTCTTGAGGTCTGATAAAATCATTGCAGCGGTCTCAATACCAGTTACTTCAAACTGTACTAGAATGTAAAACTGTTTAACAAACCTAGGTATGTAAACAGGTTTGTGAACAACACCCACATGTCATGAAAAAACTAATTATTGATTCATTAGTTTAGGAAATGGATACAAGGACAAGAGCAGTGTTGCTCTGTCTTAACTGGCTGCTGTTTCACCAAGGTGTCAGTGCTGATCTAATCTCCAGTCTGTTTGTAAGGGCTACACTTACCAGCCCTTCCAGCATCCATTTAGAGGAGGGCATTGGACTGACACCCGTCTTGGTTGGTGCACTGCTTTCTTCAACCATTTAACTTTAAAAAGATGCACTTGGGGCTTCTATATGGAACAAATACACACTGAAACTTTTTAGTTCTTTCCCATAGGAGCATGATCCCATACGACCTCCAGGACTCCCGTTCTTGGCAGGCCCCGGCCACCCCGTCCCGGGTCTGTGATGTCCGGAGGTAGAGCAGCGACTCTTTCACACGGGCACCCCTTTGCCGTGGGGAAGGAGCTTGCGTGCCCTTGTGAGGTTGAGAGCTGTGCTGGTGGTGGCATGTGCCTCTGGTGGGGTCTCCCAAGCCAGACAGGTCTCAACTGAAGGGTCAGACAAGTGTGTCCACGGGCAGGATGGGCTCACTAGCCTTCGGGCAACCATCCTAGGAGAAGGACAACTCTGACTCCAAACCCGGGCAGATGGAGCTCGTTTAGCCCTGTAAGGCTCCATCTAAGAGAAGGATACTCGAACCAAACCTACGACCCGAGGACTTCACTGTCACCGTCCAGGCTCGCTAGGCCCTGGCAGATGAACCTCAGGTGTAAAGGGTGAGCGCACGCTGCGCCTCACCTAAAAAATCCACTGCGCAGGCCCGAAGGGTGCACTCATCGCTTGCAGTGAGTGTGGGAAAAGCCCTTTCCAGATCTTCGTTCGCGAAGCCAAGCCATGATGATGATGATCCCAGAACTTAAGACTGAGAAGGATGCCAACTGGCTACATTCTCTTTTCATTATTCAGCAATGACAAAGAACTGTCCTAGAATGAACCTTTCACCTACGAACTTTCTTTCTTCAGAATGTGACAATAAAAACACTCATTGTAGCAGTAACTTCCAGAATGCAAATCTCAGCCCACTAATTGAGACCACTAACACATTTATTGGATTTTCAAATATCTACCAGGTAATAGCGGTAGGTGGTTACTATTATGGTTTTATGGAATTTACTGAGAATCTAAAATTCATTCAAACAAATACGATCTGGAAGTAATTTTTTGAGTTTCAGATATAAGTAAACAGAGGCTTTTTGAACTAGCTTAAAGTTTAATGGAAGTGTATGTTTTTCCAAATACTAAACTTTTCTATTCCAAATCTTCTGAGTTCAAAAATCTACTTTTTTTTCCCCACGTGGGCTGTTGACCTGACTATTTCTCATGAATCTTTTCATAAAATTTTGGAGGCCACATGGTAGCCTGTCTGACATGTTCCATCTGTGGGGATTTTAGTAGAACACAACTATTTTCCCTGTTCAATTACAGGAATCTCATTCCAGCTGAACAGGCGTGCCCATCACAAAGCAATGTCACAATAGTCTCTTTTGTTGTCGGTCTCTCTACAGAGAAATCAGTACTTGCTAAGAAAATATAATAATAAAATAACTACATAATACATGCATAAATATGCATGAACCCTTTATGAATGAAATTCTTCTGCTCTTTCTAAACATGGACTCCAGTCAAAAAGTCACTGCTCAGACAATACTTCCAATACAGCAAAAATTCCAAAATAATGTGGGAGAGATTTTCTGTAGTCCTTTTCTGAAACAGAATTAAATAGGACTTTAAAACTGGGCCCAGTTCAAATCAGATAAAACAGTATGGTGCCTAAAGGAGACACAAAGATTTGCAAGGTCCAGTGTATAATTTATAAAATGTGAGTAATGTGGAATCAAACTTGCCTCAAGTAAAGACTGTAGGGATTTATAAAGTCATTTACATAACAGAGATGGTCTTCTAATAGACAGAACCAAAGCATACTATTACCTTTGAGAAATTTTAAGGTGGCCTGTTCAGACAGAAGGCTGCCTAGTATGTGTGATCTGCAGTCAAGGTTTCCCTATACAGAGATCAAGCACATAAAAAATTACATAATTCAGAGAAGAAGAAAGCATTTAAAAAAAGAGCAGAGCGAAGTTTGGTGCTACAGATCCTATTGGATATGCACAATATTTATTTCTTCACTGTAATTTCAGTAACTGTGCTCAGTTAAACTGATGGAAATTGTAAACTGAGATAGTGCCAATAAATAGCACCTTTATTAGAAAGAGGTTTAAAACAAGTAGTCTCATCCATACTGTTGATTTTAACAAAACTACTCTAAATTCTGTTTGTGGAAAAGTACATGAGAATCAACAAATGAATGTGAAAACTATAAGTGCCCTTTTGTCCTGTAAATAATTAGAAAAAAAAAAAAGTCCTTGAACTAGTCACATAAGGTTGTAGGTGTGATACATGGGCAATTGGTATGAGCAATATTGCAGCACTTAGTATCACATCATCCTCTCAGCCAGAGCACCAACATCGTTTCAGCACAGCTAAATCACACTGAGTTGAAAAGCTCAAGAGAGCGAAAACACACAAACTAGTCTGGCATTCCCTTCACCCCTTTTCTTTCTCTTGCTTTTCTCCACAAACACTTATAAAGGCAATGTATGTTTGCATGAGTTCCTCAGCAGTGCTGCTGTTCACCTTCGTTTTGGCACCTGCGAAAAAGGGAGAGGATCTCTGCTCAAGCAATAGCCATCACCGTTTACAGGTATGGTTTTTGTTAATGCTTTCTTTCAAAGGAGGAAGGAAAACTAAGGAAATTCTCCAGGCTTTGAACAGAAGTTACTACCAGCCAGAAAGGAGTGCTTTACACTAGGAATTAGAAAAACAAGGCTTTTCACAAGATAGGGACTAGCATAAGGAATTTGTAGAAGGAACATACTGCTAACTGCATAAAACAGGGGCCAAGTAGCCTCAAGGCATTAATAGTTCCTAAACAGTACCATTCTTTAACATATCACTGAAAGTTGTGGATGTGCCCATTAATCCATTTGGAAGAGCATCTCTGCATCATCCTACCACTAACATTAACACTAAACTAGTTGAATTAATAAACTGTACCCAATCTGGTAAGAACATTCTGTAATATGTTGTATGCAAGCTGGCTTTAGCTCATTTTGTTAGTAGGATTAATTTTTAGAAATCCAGGACTTTCATGTTAATCCCAGATAATAGTGCAGTTTGGTATGCCAAAATAATCAGATAACAGTCAATGTCAGCACAATTTGATATTAAATTCTGTGAAACATGTTACTTGAACTATCGCCCCCTCATTTTATGAAAGGATAACCTGGAAGAATGTCAGGCAGGGTTCACCACGTCTCAACAGCTGCAGACCTCTGCTTCAAGTCGCCTTTAAAAATAGGTTTATTCAAACACTGATTTTTTGCAAGCAAGTTAGCACAACAATTTTGAAAAAGATGTGCACTTCATCACAGTGATGGATGTACAAAGACTGTGTTAGAAACTGGTACACACATACCACTGAATCATCTGCTACAACCAGACAGCTGATTTGTGTTTTCAATCAAAAACCCCACCACCCTACCTACCCCTTCCCACTAATTTGATTAATAAGCAAGATTTTTGCATCTCCCTCGTTTCCCATACCTTTACTCTGATTGGTTGCAGCAGGGCTGATGCCTATTTTATTTCTGGTTAATCTGATTAAGTAAGAACCTTGGATTGCGATGTCAGTGCATTAGTGGAAGGAAGTAATGCTTCCTGTAGGAAGGATGGCAGTTTTGACCTTTTAGAAGTAGGTCATGATCTGGCTGCAAGATGAAAATAGAGCTAGACAAACTGCAGTAGTTATACCAACTCCTCCAACAGCATTGTTCAGAGAAGATTATGGCTCATGGACTGCAGGTAAGAAAGCATAATGTACTCAAATTTGGTTGTTTGATTGAAGGGATCTTTGCATGTGAGCAAAAAGGTAGCAAAAAGAGCAGAACACTGGAAATACTGACTAATGAAAGGCCTTGTTTCTTCTATTTGCTCAGGAGAATAACTGGCTTTCAGAACTGATGCATCTTAATCGACTCAATTTTTTTACAAATGTATGATGTTATTTATTTGACTCTAATGTACGTACATTCATATTCTTTCATTCTATGCTAATGAAACAACAGTTATGAAGTTCTTTATTGTACAGAATTGCTGTTCATTTGGTAGGCTAATTTCCCCCTTAAACTTAGAAGCTTACATCAGTAAATGAACAACAGATGAGACTGAACATAAATTAAACAACTAATTTCTCAAGTGATAAGCTCATGATTAAAAAAATTAATGACTTTGTGTAATAGTTTAGTAGATTGCTTTGTTATAATGGGATGCTGCTGTATTATTTAGCGTGTGCAACAATACAAAGGCTTTCCTGAGCCTGCAAGGTACACGCAGCATGTTGCTATGGTGATGTGGTGCTTGAACTGATGCAATCCTTAATGTTCTGTTTTGAACCTTTCAATAGACCATGAAAAAAAGCTTCATATATTGCAACAAAAAAGATATTATATGCAGCAGACACTATTTGCAAAAAATAGTCTCAATGAGCATAGATGTTAACCAAACAGAAGGTTTTAAACTGCACTGCTGACGTAGCTATAGGCAGTAATCGCTGGGCACACCTGCGTGCCTCAGGATTTGCTTTATCAATAGTTACATTAAGATGGACAAAGCTCCTCCCTCACTTGAGCTGAACCAGTTGTGATGCCTTTCATCAAATGCAGCAGGAAGCCAAATTTATTGGCAACAAGGCTGAACTTTAACTTGCTGTGCAGATGAAAGCCCAGTTTATAACTGCAAGAGCACATTGTAAGGCTGAAGTCCATTAAATACAGCAATCAGTATCATGATTGGGCAAAAAGAAAACTGCTCGGCTGCAGGTGGTGTAGTCATTGCATTTAAGCTGTGGTTATGCAGAATGCAATAGAGATGGGGATCACACACAAAACCCAACAACAAAACAAACAATGCACCCCTACAGCACTTCTAAAATTATCATGTCAGTCACTATCCTTAAAGGTGCTTCTTCTGTACTCCAGATGAAAATGATGCTTTTGTGGTCCCATAGTCTCAAACACTGTATTTTAACTTTGACCAATGCTTCTAATTATGTCCTATCATCACTGCCTATGTTAACAGAATCCCATACCCTGTACGTTATTCTGTCTGCCACCACTAGCAACCTCACACAGGCAGAAATTATCCTGTTTCAAACTGGCCAACTGGGTTAATACAACATTCAAACAACAATAAGCAGTTCTGCACTGCATCAGTCTGTTCATAGATGGTACTGTCTACCCTGATCTACAGCTGACACCAGTGTAACTGCCAGTATCTCTTCCAAGATTAATAAAGCATGAACAAACTTAATTTAAAAACAATCCTTCACCTAAGCTTTCACTTTGCTGACCTCAGGCATGAGGAAAATAGTAACTAAACCAGGCAAAATAGTACTGCTGACACTCTAAATGGCGTTCAACTGCAAGGTTGTTCTCTAAGTCTAGCTTAGAGCATCAGGGCCTATCAATTTTGAGCACTTGCAGAATACAGTTAGTTCAGTCAAGATGAGATCTTACATGAATTTCCTTGTACTATGATAGTCTGTTCTTTGAAATTCTTGTTAACACCTGTCTCTCTAGTTTTATCTTTGAATGAAGTAGCTATCTCTGGCAAATTTAAAATAAATGGCAGTAATTGGTTACCTCATTTTTGTGGCTTCTGTTGAGTTTTTCAAGTAATAGCCTACTCCTGTTCCCTACAGTCCATTTTTCCTTTATACCTAAGCACTCATCTCTCCTACACCAAAAAAGGGGAATTTAAAACAACTCATCTGTCTAAAGAGTTTGCAGGTGTTAACTTGCTCGTTAGCAATACTTTACGCTATTACTGCCTAGTTCCCAGCTCTGTCCTGTCAGCAAGTCACTGTACTGAGTTCTGTTGAATGCAATTGGTGTGTAGTTAACCTGTTTTGCACTAGTGAAGCTTTGAGCCACATTCGCATTTTTTTCTTTCAATTAGTTCTGTATTTCTTAACAACAACAGGCAATATATTGGATGTGACAATCTCACTAATCTGAGTTTTTTCTTAACTCACTTCTAATACTTGCATATTAGCCCTCTCATTCAAATTGTTTCTACCTCACTATTTTTTCTTGCCTGCTTTTGTACCACCACTTAGTAAACAAAGACCAAAGCATCCATTGTGGTCTTGAACTGTGGTGGAATCCGAAGACCCAGATCTGTTTGGGGCCAAAAGGCTAACCAGAAGAGAGGCCCAAACAGAGTATGCAACTCCTAGACATCCACGCACCTCTGAGTGCAACAGCCTGGAGCCAGGCATTGAAGAAAGAACTGTAATTCTAAACACTGACCGGAGATCAAGCTGTAATCCCAACATAATTGCCTTAATTTTATTTTTTTTTCCCACAAGCAAGCTACTGTGTTCTACAGAAGGGGAAACAGAATACAAGAGGGGGTTTGTTATTGGTTTGGTGGCTTTCTGTGAATTGATAGTGGTTGAGAATTTCTTATAATGACTGGGGCAAAGTAGTTATCTCTCCGTTAACATCTCAGACAAGAACACTAGCTCCTGAATTATCAGACAGATTGTGAATTTTCTATTGGAAAGTTCAAAAACTCTCACGTGATCTTGACATATTACTGCGGCGGTGTAGGGAGAGGAGTCTCTCCGCATTATAAGAGACTTGAAGGTTTTTTCTTGTATGGTTCTGTTTTTACTCTGAGCTATTTTCCTTTCACTTGCAGATAAGAGATGAAGAAAATGGCTATAACAAAAATCTATTTTGCATTCCTAAGCATTATGAAGAAGATTTGGAAAGAGTCTTCATTCCTCATGGACTCATTCTGGACAGGTATGAGGGTAAACAGCAGAGTGTTATAGGGATGCCAATGATCCATCTCCCTCCAAATGAAAAGACTGAGGCACCACTCTGCATAGCCCATGTGAAACACAGAAACCCTATAACTCTAACTCTTGTGGTCTGGAGTTTAATACAAGAGAAGATTTTTTTGGAGAGGAAGATTCCTCTACAACCCCAGTTAAGTTTCAATCTTATTTCAAATAACTTTAAGCTTTGCTATCCTGTATTGTTTAGACATATGGATAAAATCAACAGTATGTTAAGTGGAGTAGGCCTTATCTTGCGAACTGCAAATAGGTAACGAAATTTCCTATGTCCTAATGTGTTCACAATTTGCTGATTATAAACACCTAACAGCAAGATAAGGATTTAATCTTGGTTATTGCTTAATATATGAAAAAACAAATGTGATATACAAAACAATTTGCAGGATTTTTTTTTCCCTCCTTCTAGGACAGAACGTTTGGCTAGAGATATCATGCAAGATATGGGAAGCCACCACATTGTTGCACTTTGTGTCCTTAAAGGAGGCTATAAATTCTTTGCCGATTTGCTGGACCACATAAAAGCACTAAATCAAAATGGTGATAAATCAGTGCCTATTACGGTGGATTTTGTTAGAATTAAAAGCTACTGTGTAAGCAACTTCCTTTTCTTTGAAAAATTGACTTTCCTCATAGCTTGACATTCTCAGTACTGGCAGCTTACACAAACTCCACAAAAATTGAGTTTATGCATATATCATCTGATTGAAAACAACTCAATTTATTACATACTGAAAAGCAACCAATTTACCTATCTGCCCCCACAAGCAGACAGATATTGTCTATTCACTGGAATGAAGATATAACATGAGAAAGCCAGGGTCAGTTCTCCAGTCTTCCTCTCCAGCCCAAAGCTTCCATAGAGGTTCTACTTGGCTTTACCACGGCACCCTTTGGTGGGAGGCAGTATGGAGAGGAGCTTAGCATCAGAAACTTGCTTATTGTCTCTGTCCACATTTTTTTTTTTATTCCTATAGATAATATTGGAGAGACTTGTTTTCATAATCTGTGTGTTGGGGTATCTTTTGCCTGAACCAATTGTAGTTGGCCTGAGCCAACTATGGTAAAGCAATGACTTATGCTATTTTTTTTTAAATCTTCTCCCCTCTTTAAAGGCTAGAGCTGTGCACTAATCAAAATTTAGCCCATGAGAAATACAACAGATCACAATATCCTATAAATTTTTCATGGAATTCTAAAACAAATCTGTGGTAACAAAAAAAGCTGAAAGCAATTGTTTCTATCCGTGAATATGGCTGTACTCTCATTCCATGCAAAACCTGTCTGCACTGATGCTTCACGCTCTCCTCTTGCTCTCAGCTACTTAAAAGCTGTTTTACTTGGAGTACTGTGTAAGGTTGTGAGTGTGATAGGTGAAAAGGAGGAGCATCACACCATTCATACACATACAAGCTAACACTTTTGAAGGGGGTTTATGTGACTTGCCTCTCTTTTTTTTTTTTCCTTCTCCCTAGAATGATTCACCTACAGAAAATATCAGTATTGTTGTCGAGGAATTGTCTACACTAAGTGGGAAGGTACGAATTAGCATCTTCAGCTTCTAAGGGGAAAGGACAGTTCTTGTCTGTCTTCCAGGAAGTCCATCTTTATTAAGATTTTGATACTACATATTTAAAGCCACTTAACCTTTCTTTAAAATGCCATGCTCTGAAGCAGTGAGTATTTCTCACTGATCTCCGTGGAAACTTATCAGTCATGAAAGTTTCTGAAGATCCTATTCCACATTTTATCCTTTAGCCCCCACAAATGAACCATCTTAAACTAACTTGCACAGTATGGTTCTAGAATGCTATCACTATACACACATTAATACATAAAAATCCCACAGAGGCGGTTTTCTCGCAATATTTTATGCTTACATAAATACTTACACAAAGACTCTTCAGAAAGCACTGAAATAATGTAAGTAGTTAAGTGACAAGCTCCTTTGAAAATCAATTGCAACTTACTTGTAACTGAAATTTGTAGTGCAAACTTTTTCTGGCTGTACAATTCTCTGAATGTTCCCATGTAATTATTTCCTTTTCTTTCTCTCCCTACATGATCTTTTCCAGAATGTGTTAGTTGTAGAGGTAAGTAAAGATTGGGGGGGTGGGGTGGGGGGAGGGAATGACATGGCCTTTTTTCTTCCTGTTTTGCAAGTTAATACCTATTGCAGATAAACCAACAATTAATTATGTTACTGTGCTGCCAGTATTGCTGACTGGTTTTTAAGCTTTAAATTAATCCGCTGACAGTCTGGGGTTTCTTTCATGATTTATTTTTTTCGTCTTTCAGGACATTATTGAGACTGGTAGAACGATGAAAGCCCTACTTTCAAAACTAAAAGACAATGAACCGAAGATGGTAAAAGTTGTAAGGTATAATGATACTAATGTATTGTAACAAGAAGACAGAGCAAAATCATTTAGGTGAATAGTCAGTGTATGCTGATGTGTCAGTGTATGTTTTTGTTTGTTTATTTTGTTTGTTAACTTAGTTTTGGGGGAAAAGGAAGTAAAAGCAGGAAGCAATCCTTATCCAGCCAGTGAAAAACTCAGTATTTATTAAACTGAGAAATTTACACATGCACTAACAGCTTCAATGTTAAAAAGAATCAAAAGTTTCCTGGCTCTTCTTGAGTAGTCCATAAAGTCTGGTGGATTCCCTGTTTCTTACCTCCTTATGTTTAAAGGAAATTTAGCTCTTCCCATAGGTGTCCTAACACCTCAGTTGCCTCAATACTAGAATGACAGCACTCAGAATTTTTCTTAATATCCTCAGTCATACAGGTTTTCAGAATCTTAGAGCTTGTCAGTGTTTGCCAGATGACTTCAAGAAGCATTCTAGATCTGCTTTTAGATGATCTCTAAAAGGAATATTTTGGGAATATCCCTGTATCTGGGACGTAATATTGATGTTTTGAAAAAAACAGTTTTATGTACCAGTTATGGTCCTAGTGACGTCCAGGAGGTTTTCAGTTTCTACAGCAGTGTACCGAAAAAGCAAGAATGGGTATGATTTTGTGGAAGAAATCGAAGTGACATTACACAGCTTGTCCTTTCCCCTCCCCACTAAAATCTTTACATGCCACTTGATCTTGTTTACCTGGCTGTGCTAATCTCGTTTGATACACTGTTACATGAAAAGATAATGATTTGCGATACAGAATTGGACTGAACGTAAAACAATAGAGTCATCTGGACCTTGAGAATGAACCTAGATCAGAGGCTCTTCCTCAATTATGAGGCTGAACACTACTTCTTTGTTACAATAATTTCATTGATTTAATTTAACTGTGTGATTGTAGAAGCTTATGGGGAGGGTTGGCAAAATGCAGTATACACCTTAGAACAAGGCTTATTTTAAAACACATCACCTTCTCTGCTCTGCCTTACAGCCTGCTTGTTAAAAGGACAAGTCAAAGTCCAGGTTACAGACCAGACTGTAAGTATTACATTTTTCTGGCTATCCAAAATACAATCTCATAATTTCACTCCATGCAGTAAGTATGAAAACTGGCATTTCAGGAAGACCAAAAAAAATGGGGAGAAAAGATATAATTTGTAAACTCATGCCTAGCTATCCCATGATGAATCATCACAACCACCTATTCCCTCCCCCCGCCCCATTCATCTGAGTGCTGGTTTGGCTATTTGTTACCTGATACCAGAAACAGACTCAAATCTTAACTTTGTATTGTTTGGCTTTGACCAAAAAGGCATTTGTTTTGACTCTGCATTAAACTTACCTTGTTATCAAAATTAAAATCCCTACAGAGTTGCAGTGCATCTAACTTTATACAAGTAAAATCTCACTTCCTGTCTTCCTCTCCCAGGACTATCTAAGCAGGTTTTAAATAATTAATTTATTCTTAAAATGCACTTTTAACATTTTAATTGCATTAGTAACTGAAGGGGAATGTATAGATTCTAACCTTTGTCATCAGTTTGCAGCTCTGATTCCTAAAGAAGCATGCTAAATAGCTCAAAAGCAAACTGATGCATTTGTTAGGGGTTACTCTTCAACAGCTGTGTTAGTGTGTGGTGAATACAAACTGTGTATTTAAAAGCTATTTACAGAACTCAAGTATAAAAAATTGTATTTTGTTCCAGATATAGGTTTTGAAATTCCAGATAAATTTGTGGTTGGATACGCTCTTGATTATAATGAATACTTCAGAGATCTGAATGTAAGTACATACATGTGTGCCTTGGCTGTCACACTTGAAACTGTTAGCACAGGTACCCAGCAAGGATATTAAGTCACACGAGGAGCTTCTCCATAATTAATAAAACTTCAAATCTGACTAGAAACTTCCATTTAAAGGGCAAAAACATTAGTAATGTGCCAAGCTGATAATTCAATGTGAATCCATAAGAACTTGTTTATACCTTGGCTTTTTGATGCATCTACTCCAAGAGACTCTTGGCCCAGCTGTGCTGTACAGTCCTCTGAATCTTGCCGGGGGGTTGGCAGTGCAAACTCCGCTGGCCCCACCTGAAAAAAAAGTAACTTGGCTTTAATTTGATGTTTGTCTGCCTTAGTGAAATTCTACGTTGCTCTTTTCTAGCCAAGTCTTCAAGATGGCTGTGTGTGGACTCTCTGTGAAAGCTTTTTCCCACACTGTATAACATGTCCATCAAGATACTGTTTCCTTCTTTCCATTACAGGCTCTTTAGGCTGCACTGGGCAGTAGACTTGGAAAGAGCATAAATGAAAGAAAGACCTGATCTCTTTTTCCCTCTTTAGTTTTCAAAACTTTCTTAAATCTGCTTAAGCGGAAAAGTTTTTCACTTGAAAGACTCACTAAATAAGGCAAACCAGTTCTGTTAAAGGCACATACTGGATCTATGCTATTGCAAAGCAATATGAAGGATACAATAACTGAACAATCCTGACCTCTTCAGAACATACCAATCTATAAATTACAGATGAGCCTGGAATCAGTATTAACATCTCAATTTTAGCACAAGTAGTAAATTTGCAATGCAACTCACAAAGACTACTGTTCTGGTGTGTTTTCTTTACAATGCTAGAAATACAACTGAAATTTGCTCTTGTATTTTCTTTGAAGATAAAGCCTGACTAAAGTTGTACCTTTTTTTTAGCACATCTGCATTCTGAAAGAGAAAGCCAAAGAGAAATACAGGATCTGATAACATCAGTCTTCTGCAACAATAGTTCAATGGCATGTACAGGTGTGTGGATGAATAGTAAGAAGCAATCTACTAATTGTGCTCTTTTCACTGAAGAACTACATTTTCTAAAGATATACTCTATGTATTTTTTCCTGTAATTATTATGTAAAACAGCTTAAGAGTGAATGAGTTCTGTCCAACTTCCACTGAAACCTGAACAGAACATTGGCTCTAAAATGGATATTATATTCTGCTGGAATCACAGGGGACACAACCAGGACCTGTACATGTATGTAATTATGTTAGGGTTTTAATTTCTATATGAGGTAACACATTATGTGTACTGTATAGAAACTGCACTTATTTTTGCTTGTGTGTGTGAATACATACAAATGCCCTTTACAAACAAACAGGCTGAACAGACATTTAAGGACTTGAGGTTAAGCCAACTGTATGGAGCGCATCCCACCTGGAAAATGCATTTAGTTCTTTTTTTTTTTTTTATTGCATTAAACTAAACATCAAGGTAACTATACTGAGATGAGTTCTTACACATTCCATGTAACTTGGCACGTTTTGTTTTTTCTAAGGATCACAAGTTGATTGTACCATTGTGGTGTTAAGCGAAACACTGGTTAACTGAGAGTGGATGATAAGCTATTAAGTATGTCCCTGGTGAGAACTGGAAGTTAGTTTTTACTGCCCAGAACCTGCACCATGCTTGAGGCTGCCTCTGACAGCTCACTGTTTCCTACCTCGATCAAGTGATTAAAACCAATTCTGAGACCTGGGGTTTTGGGTTTTTTCCCTCCAGGGTGATTTAGGCATACTGAGCTAGGTGTCTGGTTCCAGAGGTTCTATGGATGTGCTTTAGTTTTGCAGAGCCCTGGGCTACAGGTGACCAGATTTTTGACAGATGTGCAATGGTAATTCTATGAGCCCCACAGCTGGAAGCTGTGACCTGTTTTGTTACCCACCTCTTAAAGCAGGCGAGAGGAGAAATGCTACTGCTCCCTCCAGGAGCAGCTCATAGGGGAGCAGCTCAGGGAGTCCAGCACCATCCAGTGTTGCCTCGCCCTCGGAGGGGCGGGCTGAGGACGCTGCTCCACGGAGCACAACGCCAGAACACTCCTCAGGTTTCTGCTCTTCCCAGCTGGAGGGAGGACTACTGGCAGCTAATGCCGCCTTCCCCCGGGTAGAA
>NW_010400373.1:0-1014 GCF_000710305.1 Buceros rhinoceros silvestris
TCTGTTCTTTTCAAAATCTGACAATTAGCTGATGGTGTCTTTAGTACAAAAGGCTTAGAACAGTCTGAGAAGGGAAAGCTCACAGAATACAAAATGACTGAAGAAAAGTGTTTTTCCTTCTGTCCATCAGCAAGACATACCGAAGAAATGAAATCTGAGGAAAACCACTTCTCCTCGTTCAGTGTGCCTCACTGGAAACCACTGTGCTCCGGAATGATGGTGGTGTGGTAGAGGGGGAATGTCTTTTTTTGTGTGCAGCATGTTCTTGCAGATTGTGGTACAAACAATATTTGTCTATTCTAACTTTTTTCACTTTTTTGTTCCGCCCCTCCCTCCACCTGCCCCCCTCCCCCCCCGCCCAAAAAAAAAGCTGCTGACTCTGCTGCTGGAATCAAATAGTGCAAAAGATCTTGTCTGCCTCATCGTTGGCTATTACAGATTGTTCGTGGATGCAAACGTCTCCATATTTACCTGGGGAGAGAAGAAACAGCAGCTGCACCGTGTCTCAGCTGAAGAAGGTTTAAAAAGAAACAGCTGGGTTTTTTTTTTTCCCAAAGGATGGGGAGGAATTGGGTGGATCCTCCAGCATTAGGGGTGTTATTCCTTCCTGGAATAACAGCCTCATGCTAGAACAGTAGCCCAAGGCTGTACAGTGGCATCTGCAAATTACTAAGACCGTCCACCTTGGTGCAGGCAGTGCCAGGTTTCCATCAGCCCCAGCCTTGTTGGGCAAGGGCAGAGCAGCAATAATTGCTAGCTTGTCCTAAGAAGCGAAGGCGAGTGCCTGCCATCAGAATGGCAAACCTGTCACTCAGTGCCTGCACTCTTCTGCCAGCACCCTGAGCAGCTTCCCCTCTGCTGGCACCCCTCGGCCAGGAGAGAGGACCTGTTTGCCATGCTGTCCCGTCCTTTGTCTGGGTAACTCCGGGTGCGCAGGGGCTGCAGAGTGAGTCTTTGGGCTGTTAGCAGCAGCAGCTCGCTCTGCAGTCAAATCAGGCAGAGCGGGCAGGAGAG
>NW_010400374.1:0-495 GCF_000710305.1 Buceros rhinoceros silvestris
TGTGTCCTGGGCTGCATCAAAAGAAGCATGGTTTAGGGTTTAGGGTGGTGATTCTCCCCCTCTGCTCTCATGGCACCCTCCCTGGAATACTTGACAAAGCTCACAAATGTTTCTGATCCCAAATACCTCCCTGACATCCTTAGCACTGTATTAATGTTCATTGTGTAAAAGGAGGAAGCGAATCTTGGAATATCTGAGACTGCTGTTTCACTTGACGTCCTCCAATCTTTTCCCCTCAGATAGAAGGATGATGCATACATTAATAAGTAGCAGATCCTCAGACAAAGGGATGTTGGTCATCATGACTTTCCTGTGCACAGGCCACCCAGTTTGTCATATAGCTCTTTTGCTCAGCAGTTTTTCACGTCTCAGATCCCTCACCGTGGGATAAGTGCTATAAGACTCAAAGCAAAACAGAGCTTATTAACATTGTTGTTATGATAAATTATATAGCATAGGATTTTGTCTATAATTTTTGAATGAGGGCTATCGTGT
>NW_010400374.1:612-1623 GCF_000710305.1 Buceros rhinoceros silvestris
TGTGTGTACCACACCTCCAACAGCTTTTACATTAATGATAGCCAGGTGGAAATTCTGATAAAACACAGTTCTCTTTTCTTCACAGGACAGACTTACCTAGTCTAAAAAAATCCCAGTGTTCATATTTTTCAAATTAATAGCAGGAAAATATAAAGAGTTAAGCATGCAGATAGCTTCAAGACACAACTGAGCATTATTGCAAGGTTCGAAGATCCAGTGTAAATAATCAAAAACTTGTTTTACATCCTAAACAAATGCTCATGAGATTGGTTGGCATTAAATCTGCAGTGTCAAATTTAGCAATATTAAGTTGTAAGGAGTTAAGAAAATATTCTGTCAAGAATAGTGCCTTTGCAATCTTTAAAACACTGGGCTAAACAAAAGAGGACTCATCTAACTACTTACCAAGCTCAAGGTAACAGGTACAAGAGATACACAGATACTCTTTTTTAAATGATCTATAGTTGCTGTAGCATCCTTTCTCATGTGTTTTTGTAGTGGTAAATCATATGTCACAAATATTCGGGGCGAACAATGTGACAACAGTTTGTGTGCACACAAGGCCTTTACTAAGATACAACTGCAGCAGACTGCTGCAGCCCCTACACACTACAAATTCTAAGTGCCCAGTTTCTTCCTTATCACATGTATTTATAGTTTCTGAGTTATCTTACGTACCCTGCTTGGATTGGTTCCAAGTTCAGTGTCCTGCCCAGAGATGAGCTGGCTTTCCAATCACCCATTGACACAACCTCTCTGTCTCCTCCTAAATAACACACCTCCTGCTGCTGACTGACAGCAGGCTTACAGGGCTGCTTCCCGGACCAGCTGGGGGGTCACGCCCACAATTCCCCTTTTTTTGTCTTTGCGCCAAAAAGACCGTATTCAAGGATTTCTGCAGGGCCCTTGCAGAAGTCCAAGAATACGTGAGAGGCAGATGGCCAAGATTATAATGATCAGAACAATCCTTTTCACCAGTTGGTAACATCTCATCTATTGGGCAGCTCATGA
>NW_010400375.1:0-13246 GCF_000710305.1 Buceros rhinoceros silvestris
CCCCACCCCGGCTGGTACACTGTGTGTCCAGCAGGGAGATTTTCAGCTTGCCGGGTTTAGCCCTGTGGTCTGGCTCCTCTCCTTGTTTCACAACAGATCTATGCTTATCCATCAAGATAACGCCTTAGAGCTCCTTTCTTTCCCTTCCAGTAGTTTTGAGAAGACACAGTTTCCACGTTCTCGTTACTCTTCCAAGTGCCACCACTACAAACGCTACCATGGAGCTAGAGCTGGAAGGTGAAAATCCCTTCCTGCCTTCCTGTCAGTGCCAAGAGTTCTAACGCAGCCGCTGCCTTCTGGAGTGCTTTTGCTGAGGTAAGCCAGCTTCCCTCCTACAAGGTTCTGAAATCATCACGGCTAGCAGGTAGCACGCATGGTTTTGCCACGAAAACTCAACTTCCAAAGTCAGAGAGCCACCCCACTGAGCAGGAGGATGTTATGTCAAAGCTACTTTCACGAGACGTGGTGAGCCTGTCCTAACGGTTCTTTTTTTGATGAACTGGGGAAGTCCCACTGCCATGATCCACCTGCACTCACCGGACCCTTTGAGATGATTTCTCTCATTCTCTTGGGAGAAGACTAACAAGTCGGGGGAGAATCCACCCACATTTTTTTGTTTTGTTTTCAATCATTTCCAGTAAGTGCCACAAGCAGGAGAGGGGACGACTGTACCACAGGGAGCACGAGAGGTGCGGTCTTTCCTCAGCAGCAAGCCACTCAGCGAATCACGGGCTCACCCTTTGCTTTTAATTATTATTACGGCATTTTTCCACTCAAGGTTTGAATCCACTTCTGAGTCTGATTTAAGATAAATGAGAAATTTGCACGCTTGTCCAACCATCAGCGTTGCTCAGGGCACAGCACTCTCACGTTTAACAGTCAGGAATTCTGAAATGCCGCTTCACATTTATTAGGCAGTACGTTTGAAGCGGAACTGGTAAGAGGTGACTAACGCTGCGCTTAGACAGTCAAGGGAATGGAAACGTTTATGCAAGTACTATTAGCAAGAAAGTGACCAGGAAAGAAGGTCTTTGTTAGTACTTGTAAAAGAAATTCCTTCTTCTTTTTCCCCCCCCACTGTATGAATACTTTCAGATAATCACTGTTCTTGCAGGTCCATTTCAAAATACTACATTTTTTTAACACCTTACTCTTAGAAGAGAGAATTTTGCGGCAGGACAGCTGCGTCAGGAGAGTGACTGTATTTTCATCTCTACTTCAAACTCCTGACTGCCTCCCAGAATCACTCCTTCGGCACAGGTGGCATTACGTTTGTACTACCCTGTTTAAAGTAATCCACAATTATTCTGGACCACAGAGCGCAGGATGGGTATCATTAAATTTTATTGTACAAAACGGACAAGAAATGGCATTCCTTAGAATTAAAAAAAAAGGAACAAAACAGAACTAATGTCCCTGGAACAATTTTGTAAATGGAACGATTAACACACAACCTTTAGTCCAGCAATTATATTCACCTGCGAGACCACCTTTAGACATGACAGGTATAATTAAAAAAATAATCCTTCAGTTCAAGCAATAGCTTAATTTTCCACGAAATAAGTATTTCTATAAACACTTTACGTTTAGTCAAAACAAATGCTTTTGGATTTTCTTACTTTTAGAGATATAAAACAACCAGGCAGGTTTGGGAATCATCAGAGAAGTCTGCCCCATGGGAAGGTCTTGGCTTTGTATTTCGCTTGGAAATGTTTGGGTGTATAGAAATACGTAACCCCAAATGTAGCATTTCCTAAGCAAATACTTCTGGCAAACAGCTCTTGCCTCTGTGATGTTTTATTCATCAGTGCAGCACAAGCGTTTTGGGTTTTTTTCAGTTGATGCCTCATTTCTGTGTCAAATTCAGGCTTTGACTATAGACCTAGGGAAAGGTTTTCCTGACTTTTATTCATAAAACCTACCCTTTATTGCACAGGATTTACAAAACATTGAAACCATGCAAGGTCTTCACTCTGCTTCTCAGCAAAAGCATCAAACAAAGGTTGGCGAGGTTTCCCTTTATCCCAGTGGAAGGAATTATTATTGGAATTTTTAGTATAAACATGAAATAAAAAAAGGGAACTAGGTAACTTTGTTGACTTCCAGTTCGGCTGCAAATAGCCTTTCAACAACAGTGCTACAAAGAACGGCACGACTTGCATTTCTGAGGAGAAACCCTTCAAAACTAAGTCATTACTGGGGAAGCTCATAAACGATTGTGCCACGAGAGCACAGCACTACCTCTGCTATTGCCTAAGCTTTACAAAAAGTGCTTCTCTGCAGGACGCAGTCACTGCGGTACATTTCTGAGGCGGCCCCGGGGCATCGGTTGTCCCCGACACCCGCACACACACACTAGTACTTACTACACTGTGCTTTCTACGGAGAGATTACGCTTCAGGACTTTGTATTTCCCATTCTTTCTCTTCCTCCAGAAGAAGAAAAAACCTTCTATGCAAGATAAAAATAATTTTGAATAATTAGTCATGTATTAAAGACCTAGTTTTGAAGTATTTATTTAACATCTAGTCATATAAAATAAAGTGTAAAAGTATGAAGGTATCAGAACGTGGCTTTCAGCAAGGCAGTTTGGGAAGTAAGAATTCAACACAAACCAGGAATTACTTTTCCCCCATTTGGAAAGGGTCACACCAGAATGGATGAAAAACACCAAAGAATTTCACTTCAAGCCTGCGCCCCTGCCTTTTGTCCTGTCCCCCAGAGGAGAGGCCACCGGCAGGCCCCTCCAGGGCTCCCGCGGTGGTGGTCTTTGTGCTCTTGCAGCGGCTCTGGCTGGACTATGTGCTGCCCTCGCGGGGTGGCAGGTAGGGCTGAGGCGGCTGCGGCGGCTGCGTGCCCGCGGCCGTTTTGATAGAGTTCAGCGTTTTGCTAAACCAAGAGTTTTTGGCAGCTTGGATTTCGTTCATAAGGGCTCCTCTCTGGTGTTCCAGCTCCTACGAAAGCAGAATGTCAGAACGGACCCAAACCCAATGAATTTACAAAAAAGCATTCTCAAACCCAGTCCCTGCAATCCAGCACTTTCCTCGCAACCTCTCAGGCACTGGGGAGAGAAGACAGACTGACCCTGTGGCAACAGCAGGAGATATTTAAATGTACAAATAAAAACCTCTTTTCTTTTCTTTGTCTTTTTTTGGTTTTTTAAGACAGGAGATTGTTCTGGACATTCACAGGTGTACAGCAGCACAGGTACATGCTCCTTTTTAGAACAATTTTTTACAGGATTCTGAATTATTCTGGACTGAGCACAGTGAGGAGCCTGCCCTGGTGTACTTGGATTCCACATACCTGAATTTTGCACTTGGCTTCCACAAGCTGCAGTTTGGTCTGTGCGAGTTCCAGCTCCATCTCTCTCAGCTGCTTCTTCAGCGCATCCTTCTCATCATCTGTCTCTATGCCTTTATTCTCCATGCTTACCGCAGGCAGCTTCAGTGCCCCCTCCTTGCTGAAAATCTCACTGCAGTGTTTGCAGGCCATCACTTTACCCTGCAACACCCAGAAAGCTCGTTTTTAATCCATGGGACGGGAGCTGCTGTGATTCCTGCAAAAGCTGTTTTATGTTAGACTGGTTCAGTCAGTAATCTTGAGCCGTCTAGTACTGCAGCTTTCATGGAAAGGATTTGAGAAGTTCATGAACAATCTCCAGGATGTAGGAACCAGTATAAAAATTCCTAGAATCTACTTAGCATGCTCTAAGGACACAAACTTTGTCCCTAGATTAGAAAGACTCAAGCCCTCTTGCTACCAAAGCTTTGTAATATTTTGCAGTATTTATGCCAGCACAATTCAGCAGAGTAAATTACGCTCAAGGGACTTTTTGTCTTCCATAAAAGCACTTGACCAAATTAATACAGATTGTGATATTTTCAAGAGCGCCAGGCAGCTCTTCCAGGTTTCCAGAAGGCAGCGAGCAGCCTGCGCTCACCGCGAGGGCCAGGACTGGCCTCTCGGTTCTTGTTCGGGATCACCCTTTTTGCCACATGCCTGACACACAACAGGCGGGTTCTCCTGCTACCTGGGGAGGTGAACCAGTCGTGGCCGGCGATGTGGCTCAGCTGGCCTGGCTCGCACAGACTAAAATGGGATATTGAGCTCCTTCAGCAGATTATAGGAACATGGGATTAAATTTTTAAAATAATTTCGGTTTTTTAATCAGTAACATTAAAAAGTCACCAAAAGCAAGAAATCAGGTTCAGCTCGAGTGTTTGTTAAAGAAACAACTAGAAGCTACAGCAGAGGGAAAGCAATTCTGCCTGCTCAGGAGTGACAAAGCCGAGGGATGGAATTGTCACCTGACTGGGGAATGGTTACGGCTAGAGCACGTGTTCCTGGTAAGGGGGTTTAGAGAAGGGACATGAACCGCCGTGGAAACTCTGGGCATGGCCCAACTGTGCCAAATACTTAAACCAGCTCTGCTTAAATTACAGAAACCCAAACAATAACCATGGTTCAGTTCAGCCTAGTCCGACCCCTCCACTGTGCGCACTGGAGAAGCAGCACATTCTCTAGAGAGCCTTTTCCCCCCATTTAATTAAAACATCCAAGTGAGGACTGTCTCTACATTTTTTTGCTAGAAGTATACATTTCAACAGGAAAAAGCCAAGGACTGCATGCACTTCACTTTGAGAGTGCCACCCTGTCTGACACAAAATAAAGACCCATGAACGGAATAACCCCTTTCACTGTTCACACCCACGGGAAGGGCGCGTGGGGCCATCAGGGCGGCTGGGCGGACACCTCTGGTGGTAGACTAACCCCCAGTAACATTTTTTTCTGTATCACTGGCATTTAGCAACACCCGCGTTAGAGACATCCTGCATGTAGAGGCATCATTCTCACCTTCACAACTTCCAGTTCATCTTTGCTGGCGGCTTGTTGTTTTTCTAGCCTGGTACTCAGCTGGGAGCAAATCTGGAGCAGAGAAAGCAGTCTCTTAGCTGAGGTTTACTACACTGAAACATAACCTGTGCTTTGTAACGGCGATTTCTGTTAGGGCCAACCTTTCTTAAATTCTGCCTTGCTCAGGTAAATGAGTAGAACAAATCCTCTGCTGCTGCTATGAGAGTGAAAAAAGCGGCAGTATTCAACACAGAACCTGAACACGGGGACCGGAACGTTTTATGGGTTAACTGGTTTATGCTGTTCATACTGCATTACGTCCCGGAGCAGAGCAGCGTTCACCCCGCAGCACTGAGATCAGCTGAAAGACAGGTTATTCCTGATCCCCTAAATGATGAGACTATCGGGAAAACCGCAGAAAGATTCGTGACAAAGTACAACGCTTGCTCTCCGAAAGCCTGAAATGCAGCCTATCTTATGTAAAGGCTGAGATCTGCAAGTCTGAAAATTCAGCTCTGGGCACAGGTTGAAAAAGGAAACAGGAGGAAGCGTCTCTAGTATAAACAGTACCTGTTTATACTCTGCAATAATGGCTGTGGTTTTCTTGATCTCCGATTCTGCCTTCTCTAGCTGCTTCCTGAAGACTTCCTTCAGCTAGGAACGGAAGGAGGGATGTTACACAGCACACTGACAGAAGCTCTCAAAACGCGCCACCGGATTGTCCTCTCCACGTCTTGTCGTGTCCGCAACGGTCCTACGGCTTCTCCTCACCCCGTCCCGGTGTGCCCGGCGAGGACCTGCCTTACTCAGTTCACAAACACGCGTGTGCAGTTACACACACAAAGCCTGCGCTGTAACGCAGCGTGTCCCTCTCGGGAATTCTGCGGGGTCGTCCTCTGCGTTAAATGGGGTACGGCACGATCTGCAGAACACAAACCAACTCGGTCCCCCCCTTTCCGAACCACTACACTTCGAGAGCCCTTTCAGTAAGGAAACGGCCTCCACTGCCTGGTTTACAGCAGAGGGAGAACTCGCGACCTCTGTTCACAGAGACACAAACACCGACTGTTCGACTGCTGCAGTCACTGCCGTCGAGTGGAAGAATGAAACCCAGCGTCTCGCTTCTGAAACACCCTTCTGCATGTGTCAGTACTCTGCACGTGAAGACGTGTGGCATTAAAAAACTAAGAGTGAACGTTTTGCAGACGGGTACGAGGCCAGGCCTAGCCAGCAGAGCTCTCCCAGCCCTCAGCTCGCTCTGCTGCTGGTTCTAGCTTCAGACAGGAACGTTCACGGCACGACTTCAGTGAGCCGGCAGCTGAACCCAGGATGGCCTCCTGCGAGGCACTGCCTCCTCCAGCTCCTAGTTTAGAAAATTATACGAGGTCTGACCGCGTCTCTTTGGCTGCGATTGCCCACCACCAGTGAAAAATACCGTTATGGTACCAGGAAGAGTGTGGGAAACTGGATATTCAGAGCTCCAGAGAAGGAAAACACTGGAAAACATACTTTTAAAGAAAACATTTAAGCTGGCACTGTAAATTTGCAATTGCGATCGCAGTTTGAAGATAAAATCCTTCCCGCACACATTTATGCTTTTCTGGATACCCTTTTGCTGGCATTTTCCTGCCAAATGGGAAAAACTGGAGAATGCCGTACCTGCGCAGTCTCCTCCTCCTGCTTCCGCTTCTCCTCCTCAGTCTCCACGAGCTTCTGCTTGGTCAGGAGGAGCTCCTTGTTCAACACATCTGCTTTGTCTTCAGCCTAGAATGAGCGGTGCTGCGTGAATCTGACGTGACCTGCGCCAGTACGGATGTGCAGGTGTACACACCTCAGAAGCACTGCCCAGCCAGCTTGCAGCGCTGCCTCTCCCTGCCCTATTTTTTCTATAAAATTATATACAATTCCCTTTGCAAGTAGCTGTTTTCTCAGTCATTCCACTGCGTTTCAGCACCTGTGCAAAAGGATCCTTTTGCCAGATGTTAACCTATGCCCAGTAAGCAGAGATACTGTGTCCTAAACCGAACCTCACACAAACCATGACGTGAGGAATATTTTTGTTGGGAACAGTATTAATGTAAGTGAGGGCAGAGTGGTTTAGGCCCTGCGTCGCTTCAGGTAGCTCATTCCATTTTTGCATTTGTAAGTGGGGAAACCTGGTATTTCTCAGTGTCTGGGTATATTCTGGTGACCTCCCCAGCGGGAGATACCAGCTGCATCCCACCACGCCTGTTCAGTAACGACAACAGGCAAGGGCTGTGCTCAGAGAACACCGGTGACAATACCAGCGGGGAAACGGCACCATGAGCAACAAGTAACAGCAACAGAACTTGTCTCCTGAGCTGCGGTTTGGTTTTCTACCACTGCCGGTGGTATTAGCTTGTCCATCTGCCCCAATGTTAATTATTAACGAGGGTGTTAGTGGCGATTGTGGGTAGCAGGAGCAGCAGGGCCACGACTGAAGACATCCCTGTGTTGCTTAGTGTCTGTGTGGCTGTATGGTAGAAAGGAAAACAAGCACTGGAAGAACGATTCAAAAAACTGACAAGACTGACGTATTGGCACGAAAGAACTCGGGGATGACGGGGATATTTTTAATGAAAAACCTGTTTAAGAAGAAACTACAAATCTTTCCTCCTGCTCTGTGTTCACGCTGGGTTCTCCGAGCAGGTGCAGTGGGGTACAGTATGCAGCACAAAGCTCTTCTTTCAGGGCCAGTGAACTGAGGCGGGACGTGGGACAACGCCACAGAGCCACTCTTGTCTACACAAAGACGGCTAAACACAGGAGAGCCGAGGGTGGGATGGGCAAAGGTATGCGCTTGGCAGCCACGTCATGATACTTGAGGAAGAAGAGGCCTGGGTAGCAGCAGCCACCAAGCTGCTTTACACAGAGCTGCTCTGGAGGAGACCGGGCACCTCACGCACTGCTGCTGGCCTTCAGCCCTCGCCATCATGCGGAGCGCTGGCTCACCAGGACAGTCTAGATTTTTCGAATCATGTGGCTCCACATCAGCAGAGCCCGACTGTCACGGACCTGCCTAAGAGAAATACCCATTGCATAACTGTGGTCACGGATGTTTACAAGTCAGGGCTTAGAGAAAGCCAGATAACTACGGGAAATCAAACTGGGAGGCCCTTGCAGGAAGAGATTTAAACATTACAAAGGGCACTACAGCCCTCCTGGAGCAAGGGACTAATCACAGGTGTGGTGGAGCAGGGCTGCCTGCACTCAGTACCTTAATAACAGCTGTTACAGCATTTATCAACATCAAACACTCCCGAAGAGGAGGGTCCAATGCGTAGCCGTCCTCCGACAGTCATCTCTGAGATAAAGGGCTCTGAATGCTGTTGCCCTCCACCTTCCGGACTTCACAGGAAACAAAAGCAGTTATCAAAGCACACCTGGGAGGCCTGCTCGCTCTGGTGCTGTGCCACTTCATTATCTCTGCACCTTGTTGGCTGTGCTAAAACTGCTGTGAAAAACAGCGTAAGGTGGCAGACATTCCGCAAGGCAACTTCCCCTGAAATGAGCCTTCTGAGGAGCACGTGAAACCTTTCTCAAGTAAACGTTCACTCTTTGCTCTCTGCCTAAACATTATGGCTTAAACAACCCACGACAGAGGAGGTGCGGTCAGCGATGGCAAGTGCTCATGCCTTCACCTGAGCACAGAGCAGGTCCACGCCTGAGCTGGAACCATCTCTGTTAGCGTTACCTGGTCCAGGTCATTCCGTAAGGCGATTTTGCTGGTTACAAGCTCATGGGCAAGGTCGTCATTCTCCTGCTCCAGCCTCATGCTTGCTTCTTGGAGCCTGCGGTTCTCCCTCTGCAGAAAGAAAGGAACACCAGAAAGAGACATTAATCCTCATCAACATCAAAGAGCGACAGGCGAGTCTGCTGTGCACGTAGAACACTGAGAAGGCGAGAGTGCACACGGAGCCAGGACCGCTGCTCCGGGAAACAACAGTGAACAAAGCCAGCAGTGCGAATGCAGCGACGCCACCTGGGCCCCCGCGGCTGTGTCTGTGTCGCAGGAGTGACACACTGACTGCAGGGTTTCTCTGTCAAAACACGCACAGCCCTTTCCACAAAAGCACGTGGTTTCTGCTTGCTCATCATCAGAAGAAATTAGGCAGATAAAATCCCACCCGCAGCAGTGAACAGGGCCCCGTTAATGGACACTCAATAACGTTTCCAAGCAGAAGCAGAAAGCTGACCTGTGCCACTCCCTGTGGGACCAGTGAAGAACAGCATTCAGCAGGGGACTCCCTACGGCTCTGTATCACCACGTGTCACCGTTTGTGACAACAGTGCATGTTTTACAGGACATCTGCTGAGAATGCAGTGCCAGCTGGGGAGGGGACCGTGCTCCCTGAGCACAGGCCTGGAACTCCGGCAGTGGGCAAAGCACGGCAGCACGGAACAGAACCTGGAGACTGCTGGCCCTGCGCTCCCTACCCGCGTGCACGGGCAGACAGAGCTACGTAGGGCAGTAACCAGAGAAGGCAAGCGCACAGAAGAAGGATGAACAGGAGTGATGCACGGTTTTTAAAAAGCAGTGTCTGTGACTGTTCTTCTAGGGCTGAGAAACAGAATCGTATTCCAAAGGTGCCTGTGGGTCAGTGGACTTCCAGGAGCCCACATCAAATGCACACCTTCATCTCCAGAAGAACACAGCCAGGTGGCACGGACAGAGGTGCCCTCCTCAGACAGATTTTAAGACGAGAAAAAGCAATGCTGGCCTCCAGTCACACAGTGACCGTGCACCTCTTACCAAAAGACTGCAAGGGGCATCGTGCGCTATGGAGAAGTACCAAGTTCATACGGAAACTCATAGGTGGAGGAAAAATAACCCACACGGTGAGATTTCCGAAAGGACCTGTGCTCACTTGGAAAGTAAGTTATGTGCTCCAAGAAAAAACAAGAGAAGCTAATCGATATCAGCACTTAAGACAGCAAAAAAGTCCCAGGAGTTTCTCAGTGACTGCTCTCCCGCAAAATGTAAATATCCTTTCTTTGCCTAAGCACCTCATTCACCTCTCGCCGCTTCCTCCCACTCTCCAGCTATGCTCAGGTATTTTCCTCTTTCAAAACTCACCACTGTGAAACTGCAACTTTCATTTCTGTTGGAAGGAGACTTTCAAGGCCTGTCTGAAAGAAAAGAGGGCAGCTGCAGCTCTGAGGGGATGCTGGAACAGGTCTCTTCGGGGCGGGAGCTTCCCCTCTGGCAGGAAGCAGAAGCTCGGTAAACACTCTCTCCTTACTGTGACCCTATTGTGCAACTCGACTCACTGCCCTGTACAGGAAAGCAAGTTCCTTCCCTTTCCAAAAGATCACTCTCAAAATAACTTGTTACGGGCACTGTAAGTAAAATACTTTTGTTTTACCGCTGTTAAAATAACCACTGCTAGAAGACCATCACTCTGGGGATCTTTCCTCTTTTAACTGCACTGTATTCTGTTAGGGACTGCGAAGTTTTCAAAGAAAAATTCTTCTGTAAGGACAATACACACTTCAAAGTGTAAAGCCAAACTGCAGTCAATAATCATCATTGTAACAAGGCTCCGATGTGTCTTTATTTCTGTATTTTGCTCAGACCATCTTAGAAATGTTCGTTTTTATAGACACAGCTTGGCCAGCCAGCCGTTGTCAGACAGCGACTTGAGTTCACCGGGCCCAGCTCGGGACGGTACTGGTGCCGGTGCTGCAGCACCAGGACCTTCTCAGAGGGACGCCGTTCAGAGGGGGAGATCTGCAAACCCTTAAGATTTCCACAGATCACCCGGGAAGAAGTTTGCTTTACAGTTTTGCTACGCTTTTGCAAAAGCTTCAGTGTCCGCAAAGCAAGCCGCACAACGTGAAGTTGGAAGTTCCCGCGTTCCATTCGCAGACGAGTGGGTGCACAAGCTACGTGGCTGGAAATGCGCTATCCTCCTCTTAAACCAGAAGGCACACGGCATGTGGCGAGTAAGTTAAAGATCTCTTACCTTGGGCGTCCAGGCAATAGCTAAGAGGTGGTTTTATCTCGGTCACCACACTTTTAGTTCCCAGCTGAAAGTCTCTTACAGAGCCACACTGACTCTTCCTCCACACAGGGCAGTGTGCGCGATTAGATGGTTTGTCTTTTCCAGCTCCTCCCCCCAGATCTAGCAGTGAAAAACTGCCTCCTTCCTCAGGAGGAAACTCTTAATCTGCTTAAGCCTAAATAAAACCTAACGTTACACAGCGGAGACAAATACAGCAAACAGCGCTCGTCCTGTGTAGCAAACTAGTTTCAACGGCTCTGAAGCATTTACAGGGCTTTAGGAAACACTGTTCGCAGCGGCACAGAGTTCAACAGATGGAGACGGTTCGTTACAGCAGGACTCGCATCACAGAGAGCGTTTTGTAACCTGCCATAAGCCAGCTCGTCAGACCTGCTGGCTGTCCCGGGCGTAACCAGGCAGCTTCCTGCCTTTTCTCTACGCACCACTAACGATTCACTGACTGTAACAATGATTTCCTTCGCTTTGGCATCGCTCCGTTTCTACAATCAGTAAAATAAGAGACTCCCCTTTCCCAAATTCCTCCTTCCAGTTACAAAAGGCAGCTGGTGAACTCTGAAGGCTTTTAAAAGGAGGATACTGCATTTCCAAAAGGGACAAACACCGCTGACACGTACAAACACAAATGAACTTACCTCCTGCAAAGTCACAGACCAAACACTGCTTTCAACCATTGGTGTAAAGACAGTGAAAACAGGATACAAAATGATTTTAATACCAACAAAGGCAGGAAAAAAAAAGTTGCTGATTCTTCAGTGGGTTTTTGTTTCTGAGTTTTAAAGAGGACAGACTCCAGCTTCCATCACACACTGGACGGGAAGAAGGGAAATTTGAAAGCAGCAGGCAAGTCTCAGCTCAGGGAGGCTGAGAAGCTGAACTCCACCCTCTGCTCCCTTCCAGCCCGCACGCACCAGGAGCAATTTCTGACAAGATTACTGGTGATGATGCATCCTCTCTGCGCTGCTACTCAAGTGGGGTGTAACGAGTCACAAAACTTGTTCAGCAATTCAGTGTCACATTTTCTGATGAGCAAACGCCCAAACCGCAGATCTTTGGGCATGGACAGATCCTCAGCAGGGGTACGGGAACCCTCATTAAAATTCACTTTTCTGGACATGAGCAAACTGAAGTCTTCGGTGAGCCCATCGGAAAGGGCTCCCAATTGCGGAGGAAAGCCCTGTGAACCTCCACCTAGAAACCCAAAAGGCTTTGACAGCAAACTCTCCAGGCAAAGCTCTCCCGGGAAGCCACACGGAGGCTGCCGGCGGTGGTTTGTGTTTGCTGTTTGTGGGCTCTGAAGCAGCATTCCCACACGTGCCCCCGCACACTTGCGCTTTCAAAAAGACACAACAAATGATACACATCAGAAGTTACCTTATGTTCTTCCTCATGATGGTTATCATCACTCTGAGTAAATACAATTAATTTTTGCTCCCACTTCGAACACACGAAAGGCTATTATGTCCCAATTACACATTTATTCAGACAACTTTTCTGTTGCACAACCAGGTCCACAGCGGAAAAGGCGTTTCTGCCCTCAGAGCAGCCCTGTGTGCACGAGCAGGGTCTGCTTGTACGGCCCCAGCCCTCCTTTGTACGGCTGTATCTGCTTTATTTTGAATCGAGAACTTCCAAGCTCAGCTCTGGCAATTTCTCATCGAGTCAACCAAAGCCCTGTTACAAGAGGTGCTCTCAAACACAGAAAAAACCCTGTAATAGGTAGAAAAATATAATCTGATCTATACTATTTTTTCTGCACATGCAACTCACTTTTCTTCCTGGCTTCTATAGGCACTTTGTAATTTATTTTAACCCAAAGTCACGACAGTCAGTGACAAACACCAATTTAGAACATATTTACTTTTGCACCTTTTAAAAATCTGACAAAACCATGAGTGATAATTTGATATAAGCAGTGGAAAATAAAGTGGAAAAAGTGTCCATAAAAAAATGCCACTGTCCTTCAATAATACTTGTGAGTACAGAAGGAAACAAACACCAAAGCCAATGGCATTCTTTAATACTGCTCTTCTGGTAAATCGAATCACAGTCAACACGTAAAATATGAGCTGGGCAGGGACTCCTTGTGGCAAGTCAGAGAGCCTGTTGCAGCACGTGAATTGAGCCTGTCAAGACAAGGCGGCTGGTGAAGCGCCGGCCAGTCCTTGCAAGGACAGCCCAGCCCTCTCCTGGAGCTCCCGGAGAACTGGGGTCCGTGGGACCGGAGGAGCGCCCTGCTTGCTGGCACAGCTGCTGGCGGCTGCTCAGCCCTGCGTCCCCACGCTCAGGGACCTGTAGGGCCCCAGTGCTGGGGAGAGGAGGGAGGGAGGGAGAGGAGGGAGGGA
>NW_010400376.1:0-6079 GCF_000710305.1 Buceros rhinoceros silvestris
TATATTTATTATATATGTATTATATTTATAAACCTGTGTATGCATGTTCTGTATATTTTCTTTGTAGTGAGCTCTGTGCAGTCTCTTTGATAATATTCTGTATAAGTAACATCCTCCTATACATTTACAGCCCATCACTCTGGAGGATGCACTTCCAAAACGAGACATAGAATCTGGAGGCTGCAGCAAGAAAAAAAGGCTCTGATGCCACAGGCATTCACAGCCACATTAAGCTAGCAGACAGCACTGCCACTGGCATGAGCAGTCCTACTTTCTCCTTGCCCCATGCATATTTCCCCCTCGACCCTATGCCATGTCATCGCTGGTGCCACCGTGAGGTTTCATGCAGCTGCTCAGGTGCGCTGGGCAGGGAAACCCATCCAGGAGAAAGCTATGCCAGGAAAAGGGGCTTGGTTAGCTCAAACATAGGTCCGTTCCCTGCTCCGGTCCACTGCACCTTCTGATGCCAGAACAAGGGAGAGGGCAATATTGAGTCAGAAAAAAAATGAAGGCAATGGGAGAATGGGACTGCTTCTTTTGGCCTCAGTGCTGGACCAAAGTGTTTGTGGAACTAAAGCCTCTGAGTGCCAGGTCTGGGTCTCTTGAATTAATGTAGTTATACCATGAATAAAATCTTATTCTGGCAGAGAATTTTCTTTGGCCTATGGTGAGCAACATCCATTGCTTATTCAGTCAGGTTCCTGGAACACAAGCAATAAATATATTTTTTTAATTGTTTTTGTGGAAGTTTGTGTGATAATGCTAAACTGCAGCAAGTCTTTTCCAGTCTGAGTCAGACTGTACTCTCTTTTCTTGCACTCCAAACTGAGATACTAGGGACTGACACATATATTTTGGCACATTTTTGGCAACCTTCATTGTCCCCATGAATTGACAATGCCCTGCAGTGGTCACTGCTGGGGTGTTGTGCAGTTTCCAGCATGAAGCCTATGGTGTGGTGTGCTTGTGTCCATGTGGTGGGCAGGAGACAACCGGAGAGCAGCAGACAACCGGCGAGCAGCAGAAATGACTACCCTTCTGAAAGGTGCTCTGGCTGTGCCCTTCCCTGAGTGGTTCTTCCCACAGTCTTCCACACCCATAGGAAAATGAGGCTAATATAAGGGTCTGCAGTAAAAGACGTTTTGTCGGATACTCGGATGGTTACGTTTCAGAAACTCGCTGGCTTTACTAGTGGCATTTACACGCGGGTAAGCACAGCTTTTGCCCCACGCTGTTAGAGTAGAGCTGTTTGCACAATGCCTCTGAGTGAGGTAACTGAGTATGATGCAAGGTCCAGGATGGCCAGTCCTCAGTGGAAATATGTGCAGTTCAGCACAAAAATGGAAGTCTTCCAAATGTTGCACAATTGCTCACTCAGAAATCCCAAATAAAAAGACAATCCAGCCCTACATGTAGGGATGGACCACGGGTTTTACGGGCTGTGTAAGTGCTTAAGAAAGTAACAAAGAACTGCGTCTCTGTTCACAAGAGTGCCTAGTGTGGGTGGCAGAGAGCCCCCAATAAAAACAGGCTGAGCACTGAGTAGGAGGGTAACCCAATGCAGCTCAGCAGAAGTGCAGGTACCTCAGGTGCATGGAGGGGATATGTTTGAAGGCATTGCAAACGGGCTTGAGTTTCTGTAGGTGTACTGTACAGCAATGGGAGATTGGTTTTGTCCTCTGGCTTTGTTCAGTAAGCACATCTTAGTTTTGAGGAAGTCACTTCTATTGATATGCATAATAGCAGCAGTAGGATGAAAACACAAATTCTCTTACAAATCACACCGGTCAATATTAGGGTTGTGAAACATTGCAATCTACTTTGAGATATCAGGAAATAAAAGTGCCATCCCATCTTTACAGCCATTTCCATCCCTCTAAAAGCCTTTTTTTATTTCTATTTTTTTACACAGTCACTCATTTCCCCTACCCCCACCCCCACCCCGACCTTTTGTTTTACTAGATTTAAGTTGGGAAACATCTCCTTTGGTTGTCAGTGTTGCTTTCATTTGCAGTTCTACTTTGTTTTGCAAAATTATTCAGGAATTCTTCTTGATCCAAAGGCAATTGTTTGAAAGCATTTCAGTAAGGCATGTAAGGAGAAAGACATTGATCCTTCCGTTATTCTCTTTCTCTGTGATTTCTCTTGTTCAACCCTTCCCTTTGCCTATGACCATTAATTTGTCCGTTTAGAATCCAAGGAAATGTCTGCTTTTATATTTTAAAAAAAGGACAGGGTTATTTTCATTCCTTCGCAAGATGCCACATGTGCAATTTCCTTCCTGCCTCGAGGTCTTAAATCACCACAACAATGCTCTCTGCCATCAAGGTCCTGAGGCTCCTCTGCAGCAAAACACTTAAACAAACACTTAAAGTTAAGCCTCTGCATAGCCTTATTGAAGGAGGCAAAGAAGTATGAATGTACCTTGAAATGCACAGAAATTTTGTATAAACATTCTGAAGATTTGCATTCAAAAGGGAACTGATGACACTTTTACACAGAAAGTTCCTTTTCACATGTAATGGCTTTTCATTTGATAGCAAAATTTCACATCATTCAACGTTCCACAAGATGAAAAAAAATTAGACTCCTCAAAACCAAGCTTCCAACTGGATTTTTTTTTTTCATTCTCACAAAACATGAAAAATCAAGCAAAATCTAACTGAACTTACTCAGGGAAAAAAAAAGATCATTCACCCAGGTTTAAACTAAAAGACGACATGAAAATTAGGAGAAAAACAATCTGTTGGGTATTTGTTTTTACTGCTTTGTGGTGTATAAACCAGCCTGAAAGGTTTGAAGTTTAGATATGGTGACTCCTGACACTGGCTCCCTGTGTTCAGTGTGGTTGAGTCCGATATTCAGGTTTGTTCAGACTGTTCTCTTCTTTGGAAGGGCAGTTTGCAATCCCTCCTTTCTGGAGCTGTAAATGACTGCGTAACTTTTAAAGTACTAGAAAGCCCACCTGAAAATCTGTTCACCTTACCTTAACATAGTCAGATATGTGTCAGGGATTGCTATACATCCCTTGAGGTGTTTCCAGGATCACTGCGTGGGCAAGGTATCATGAAATCAGTTAAGAGGCCTAAGGACTGGAACTGCCTCATAAAGTACTGTAAATATTTTCATCAGATGACTGCACATGGAAATAGATGAGTGACCTGTTTCTGACACAGGGAATTCATCAGGAAGTCTTCACACAAAGAGTCTGAAAGATCAGGCCCCATGTCATTTGGATTAAGATGTTGCTATGTTGTTATCTGAGATGATGTGTAGGATTTATATAAACATCTTTCTCTTGCAGAGGATCAACCAATTCAGACAACTTGTATAAATGGTTTCCATGCTAAAGAGGACTGTGCTTACATCCCAACCAGCTGTTGCTGTATTTTGGTCCTATACAAAACCAAACCAAACCAAACCAAACCAAACCCCTATTTAATTTCACATTTGTTACCCTGTCTCAAATCCTCTTGGACACAGTTGCTTCTTTGTTCATCTGGCAGCAGAAACCTCAGGCAATTTGGCTAGAGAAGGAATATTCCCACTTAGCAGGACCCCCGGGTTTTGGGAGGTACTGTCGTGCTTCTCCTGCCACTTCTTACAGAGATAAGAAAGGAGAGAAAAGGGAAGGGAGAGGGATATTCTTTCCTTCTAGACTGGCTTTGTGTCAGCTGTATAGAGACATCTTCTACTGACATCTGACTTGGTCATTGCAGCTCATTTGCTGCCTCTCTCAGTGATATGGGGGGAGGGATCTGGCAGCCTTGGATAGCAGGGCTGTGGATTGATCATTCTCCTCTTGGTATTAAATGCTGGAATGTCCATCACAGCTTCATTAGACAGCTCCAGTGCAATGGTTTGAAGAGTGCCTTTGAGACCAGGGACCTGGAATTGGGAGTTAGTAATCGATAATTAAAAACCAGTTTCTGGCCACCTGAATCAACTGCACTGAGTTTCCTGAGAGAAGATCAGGGTTCTTATTTCTCACTTAAGAATGAAATGTTAAGTCCCATTCTTCAGTGTTTCTTCTTTCCATATCCAAATATGCAAATCCCTCCTTGTGTAACTCTGATAGCCTGAGTACTTTAAACAGATACAAGCGTATGAAAGAACATAGCTCTTTATATCTTACTCATTTTGCAATTCATATGGCCCTGTCAAGAACTTTTTCTTTAAAATTTGGAACCAGCGTATTAATGAACCTCGTCTTGCCTAGCTAGTTCAAGTCAGGTCTGATGAAAGCCATCTTTGATTTAATTTTTTGTTTGCATTAAATGTCTTTTTGAACTTCGGTGTGGGTGGCTGACCTTTAGAATAGAAAGCTATACTGGTGCAATGCAGCTAGAAGCATTACACAAGTGTACTGACAGTTAAATGAAAAGTGACTGGCTGGGCTGAGGTACACCTGTCACATTAGTGCTGCCAGGGGAACTTGGTGCTCACATGTTTGTTTTGGTTTTTTTCCCCCCTCTATAAATCTCAGTTATATAAATTCACTAGGGAGATTTACATCTACAACTTCGGTTTCAGAGGCACCCTGCATTATATTTAAAGGAACTCTGGTTCCTTTTCTCTGGAATTCAGGATCAAGAGAGAGCTTACACATTAAAAATGAAAAACTAAATCAAACAGCAGTGGCTTATTCTTTAAAGTAAACAGAGCAAAGGCTATTGGTGTCAGCCACAGCAGCAGTCAGGTGCGTGCTGACAAAAGAAGGAGAGTGAAGAAATTTTTCAGAACGGAGGAAATCATTGGAGTTTGTTTGCTTTTTCCAGGGAGAAAAAAATCATTTTAATGCAGGCTGATCTTAATAATAATAGTAAAAAGTAATCCACCAGAAGGCAGACTTGTTTGCATTAAAACTATTGAACATTATCCAGCTTGTGCCCCTGGTTGGTGAAATATGGAGCACCCCAAGTTCAAAGAGGTCAGTGGGAAATTAGGTGATGCTCTCAGAATCAAGCCCAATGGCAGGATGAGGCAGTGCTTTAGGGAATGACCCCTGGATTTATCACTAATAAGCTGTAGGTGAGAAACTCCAGATCCATGCGCAATTTTGCCAGTAGGTAAAGCTATTTTGCACGGTCATACTAAAGGACACAGTAATTTGCTGGCCTTGCTGCTGTTTACCTTGCTGTGTTGTGGAAACAAACCTTCAGTTTAATTTCTCAGGCAGCCTGGGTTTCTTAACCCCATGCCAAATCACTGTGTTTGACTGTTTGCTCCATCAGGGGTTAACTCTGATGCAACAGAGTACAAAAGTGGAGCATGCAAATGAAAAACAGTCTTTCCTCTGAAAATGGCAAAAATCGTATGAAAGAACCATACTTTCATATGATGGCAGGTATGTATCAGACAGGAATTTTAGTAACTTATAACATCATCTTATCAGTGAGAAGTCAGTGATTTCAGGCTTCTTACTCCTTTTTCCTATGCAAGGCTGTTACTATTGCAAAGAAAAGAGCCCAGCCTATTCTCACTTTGAGTCACGTAGGTAATGCAGAGGAGACAAAATCTGTCTGAACAGCAGCACTGCAGTGATTTCTGGCAATGGCATCCTGCTCTTTGCTCTTACTTCAGAGTCATGTGCAACAAATACTGCTGGCTTAAGTGATGGTTAGGAAGAGTTGAAGGCAACGCAGGTTGCATGCTGGAAAGTTCTGGAAGGAAGACGAGTCCCTAAAGGATGGCTCAATGTCATAAAGTTGCTACAGGTGGATTTTAAAATTATGTCAGACAATGGACACATTTACAGCTTTGTTGCATCCCCTGCTACAAAGTCAAGCCTGGCCAGGCTGGGGTGCAGCCCCTCATCTCCACCTGCTAAGTGCCAGCAGTGTGAACACATACATCTGTGAAAATAACATCACACAGAGGACTTTTGCTCTGGTTCTGTCTTTATAACAAGAAGTTTTACTGCAAGTGAATAATTTTTATGGCTACCTTCTTAATAGTACTGCTATTTTTTCAAAGAGCAATGGCAAATTTTCCTGACACAGCTGAGCCAAATGCAAGAAGGGCAGACTGCACTTCACACTTTTCCTCTTCACTTCTCTCTTTTCCTTCCCTGACTCTT
>NW_010400376.1:6176-24526 GCF_000710305.1 Buceros rhinoceros silvestris
TCCCATGTCTTCTCATTTCTTTTCCCATGCATAATTCCCTTCCTCTTCAAGCTAGCTCCCTTAGTCGGGAAACCAAAACCAAGCCAGCATTCCTACTTTTTTTTTTTGTTCCGCTGAATTTTAATATTATTTTAGAGAACTGAATTCACTAAACTTCATGCTACCAGACAAACAGCATGGCTGGTACAAGCTAAGCAACAGGCATGAGCGTCCAGACACAGCGACAGAGTGCAGGCTTTCTCCTTTCCTGCAACAAAACAGTTATTTGGCTCATCCTGCTGAGCAAAGACATACCCCAAAGCTTCAACCCGGTAACAGTTTTCTAGTAACATTTTTTCCATCGGCAAGGCCAGTTTGAGAGGTTCTGATTTTTCTCATTTCTCTACCTGTTTCCATTCTTTGGAATGTTTCTCCTACTGCTTTCTTAGCTGTGCTGATACAACTATTTGTAGACGTGTTGCAAACTGGATCATTGAAATGACCAAAATCCCTCTTCAAAAGTAGATTTTTTAAAAAGTCCCTCTGATCCTTCTGGTGCTTATGATTAGAGCACAGCCCAAAGCAGCCTTACAGCCCTTCCAGTCAGCAGAGCTGGGAGGGCACTGAGCTGTGAGCCAGGTGAGTTTGCAAAGTGTCCAGGGAGAGGGGACCAACAGATTATTTCACACTGCATTGCCATAAGAGAAAATTAATGTCTAAGTGATATGGATTTGGTTTTTGTTTTCAGTAAAGGCTGCAGTGAACACAACTGGATATTCAGGAACAGATGAAGAACTTCTAACCACTGATGTAAGTACAAATTTTTACAGTGACAACAAAAGGCTAAGGACATCAAGGTGACTTCTGTATTTTCACTTTTATCATATAAATTGAGAACTGATGCCATCTGGGAACAGTTCAGCCTTTCCTGGGATCCAACTTTAACAAAGAAGCAATTGTGCTGGGGAAGCTCGTGGGCCTTATTTCTTACACCTGACTGTCCTGTACTTAGAAAATACATAATAAAGAATGTTTCCTAGGTTTGGAAGGAAAGAAATGCTCATCATCATAGCTGTGATTGCTTCGCATAGGAGAATGTGAAGTACAGTATAATATTCTCCAAATTCCACATTAAGAAAACCTTCAACCTACTATTTCCTGGTAATTCTTTGCCTTGTGTTATGTCCACCCTCAATCAACAACACGTGATGAGCCACCTTATGCTATAATTTATACGCTTGTATAAAATACAGTTGTCAGCTTAGATGTTTACATGAGATACAGATTTTTGTTTGTAAAGAATATATACACTGAGAGCTGAAATGTTTGAACACCAGGCAGGAAGGAACAGTGTCTCCCCAGGGCGTTAATGACTTGTTTATATTAAATACAGAAAGAGTCCCTAGCAAGTTTCTGTTTCTGGGGAGATGACTCCACCTGAAAGGAACATTAAAAACTCTTAAAGTTAGATGGAGAGGGCCAATAACCCTCCAGGAGAAGTGTCAAAATTATTGCTCTGATTAAATTGCAGATCACAGGTATCCATGGTGGTGTAAAGCTTTGAGTTTGAATATGGCCTCAACAGAAGCCTTTGCCTTCAACAAGGTTTTCTTCTCAGTAAAAGGTAAGAGTTTTGTCCCAAGATTGGTGTATGTGGGAGCATCTTAGTATTTTAAGCAAAGAAGAGAAATGTCTTCACGTGGATCTAAAGTGCAGACATGCATAATGATTATTCCCTTTCATTTCTTAAATTTGAATTTAAACCAAATAATCTGTCTGTAACTATATGAACCACAGTAAATAATTGTTTTCCATAACTCTTTCTGCATCTGCTTCTGTACCTGTTTCCTAATATCTGTCCTGGGATAAAGCTGATTTGAGGGTAACTCAAAGGCCAAGGCATGTTTTTCCTCTGGGTATGGTGATCCTTAAATCCTGTGTTGTTTGTCACTTTTCTGTGCCATCACCACAGTGAACATGTTTTGGAGGACTGAAGAGTTAGTGTTCCTTCTCTAATTTATTAAAGTGGTTTGAAATATAGAGCATCACTGCAACTAAAATCTCTTTCAATAAGCAGTGTTAGTCAGGGTCTCAAAGTCTTGCACTGATACAAGACCGCTTGTGCTGAACCTTATATGTAACTGGAAACAACGATGTTTAAAGAACCAGCCATAGACAAACCATATTCTCACAGTAAGAGATTAAAATAAATTTGTTTAAAATATCAAACACATGATGAAATAAGAAAATAAAGAGCGATGCAGTGCAGGCTAGTTATTAGCATATATACAGTTATATGGAACGTATTAGATCTGTGATTGTGTGAACAATAAACAAGAAAGAAGAGTATTCTAGAAATTGCTGCAGATGTATGAGATTTAGGACACATTCTGCCTAATTTAACCTCAGTTCAGCGTATGAGCTTCTAGAAGGTTTTAGGGCCTGCACAGATGGGAATCTAATCAGGAACACAGGTTCAGTGCCAGAGGGGACAGAACTCTCCTTTGTTTACAATCAGAGCTGCTTTCTGACCTTCACCCGTTGAAAGCCCTCATTCAGCTTTAAAAATCTGAATGTTCTCACTACTGATGCTTTCCAAACATCTTATTTCTTATTACCATGACTAAAGCTAAGTTAGGCACACACCGTTTACAGTTGCTGCTCATGCTTTCCTAAGCTGGTACTGATATTATTATCTCAGAGTGTTTCTAATGCTATCTTACACTATTCAGTATACTAAGGTCCAAAAAAAGTGTTAAGGTTAAGGTTTTGTTCTGTACCTGAACCTTAGCAAAATCCTTTTGAAAAGCTTATGAGGAGATTAGAATGCATTTTCTCTCTGTTTAAACAGGTCTGTCTATCTCTTGTAGAAACCAAGACCTTCTAAGAAGTCATAATAAAGTTTGTAATTTTTATGAATAATAGAACCATGGTAGTGACATTGTAAAGACTAAAAAAGATCAAAGATACACACCCTAATGCTTTAGGATCACTGTTGTCTAGGTGGAATTCAGAAAAAATACAGCATCTGCAAGGTTATTTCATCTATCTTAGAAGTTCTTGGAAGAATTTCTTGGCTATTTCCAAAGACATGTATCGTCTGCTGCTTTGAACTACCGTAGGCATTCTTGGGCTATGAAGACTTATTTTTCAAGCCCCAAGAAACATGCAAATCATCACCAAAAGCTAGCAAAGATATAAAGTATGTGCTATCAAAACTTCAAAGCAAAGAGGAAAAGAAGCAGCTGCAACTATGTGGTTTAAAGGAAATTTATTTTCCTAATGTAACTGATTTGACAAGGAGAGTGCTTACATGCTGCCGCGATGGGAAACAGCATAAAACACTGCCTGTCGCCACTGACAGAGAGGTGTGGTTTTAGTACAGAATTACCAGGTCACGTTAGCCAATCCCCTGCAGAAATGTAATAGAATCAGCATTTTGTTGTAAGGCAAGTGAGATACTAACCATGCAGGGACACACGGATGTCACCTAGTTACTTCAGGTGATATATAGTTTACTATAGAATTTCAGCAAGGTCTGTAACCGGAGGTAGTTTTGTAGGGGAGGAGGTGCTAGAAAGCTGTTCTGGTGGTGACTGGCAGAGATCTTTTGCTTATGACTGGTCAAAACAGGTTCTACTACTGCTTTCTTGTTTGTTCTAGCTGAGATTGTCCTGTGTTTATAAATATTCCATGTTAGACACCTTGTTATAACTGAAAGCTTTTGTATTTGTGACTATAAATCCTGCAATAAGATAGGGATAAAAAGATTTAACGAATAGAGATAAGACTGAACATTCAGGAAATAAGATCAGATGAAGATGCGAGCGTAAGAATGCAATAAAAATGTACTCCGTTGGACATCTTCTTGAAGAAATTGTTCAGGAGAGAGTTAGCAGGAAATTACAATATTACTAGGAAAATTTTTAAACCAGTCAAAAAAAGTTATGGGTTTTGAAACTGGGTTCTGTGTGGTTTTGAATTAACATCTATAGAACCCTTCTGGCTTAATCCAGGGATGTGAAGTGAATGAAATCAACCCATCATATTTCTCCTTTAAATAAAAAGCATGATTTCTAAGCCTGCATAATATTCTTTGGGTTTTTTTGGTTTTTTCCTCCTAAGGTCTAAAGATCATATTTGAAACAGTTTTCTATCTGTTATTAGGACTTTGTCTTTTTTTGCTTTCCCATAACTCACAATCAACCTAAATCAATTGGAACTGTTTTATAAAGTCAGTAGGAATGTTTTATTGCTTGTTTTCCTTGCAGGGTTTCTTTATTTCCTTGTTCCTTACTGTGCTACTGTCCTATAATTTTTTTTTAAATCTATTATTTATTTATTTATTTAATTGGAAGACTAGTAACCAATGATGTAAATTGTCTCATTGGTTGCTTTTCCACTTAGCCAAAGGAAAATGCAAAATATAGGTTCTCAGGAAAATTGCTTTGAGCAGGTAGCAATTGCTCCTTGGTAAAGGAGGGTGTATGGAAGAAATGACTGCTGGGGACTTTCCATCTTTTGAGGCTTTGTTCTTCTCTTTGGATACCTAAACAATACCCTGATAAAGAAGACAGACTTGACTGCTAGTTTATGAGGACCTGTTTCCACATGTACAGACCATCTCCTCTCCTATAGAGTATGAAGAAATCTATCAGATATGCATGAACTGAAATCAAGTCATAATGCTGGCAGTCACCATGAATGGTCACTACTTCTGGGTGTTCATCATCTTACAAAGTTGGGCTCGAAGATGCTTATAAGGAGACAGGGGAAAATCTTGGCCTTTAAAAGTCTAAGGGAGTTTTGCTGCTGGCTTGACTGGAGCTGGGATTTCACTTTAAATATTTAGCTTGTTTAGTGTCCGAAATTCCACTATAGAATGGATGCTTTCTAGTCTTTCTCTAGTTGCTAATGTCCCTATATCTTGTAGATCCCTGTGAGACTTTAATTCCCTGTCCCTCTTTGTCACATGTCCTATAAGCTACTTTCTTTGAGAACTACTTTGAAACAGGTGTGCTCTGCACACAGGTGTTAGACTGGTGCAGAGCCTGAGCTGGCAGCCGCCTTGTGATAGTGGCTGTTTGTTTATTACTGATCGAATCAAACATCAGACCTGACAGCAAAGTCTATTTATCATTTTAGCCTGCAGAAAAGAAACTGGAATTTAATTTTATTATGAGCTTGCCTTAGAATCATTTCATTTAGATTCATGACCCTGCACTCACTTATTGATATTCAAGAGATTAATCTTATTTTAAATGACAGGTGAAAGTCTTCAGAACAAGCATATGGTACATATCTATCTGTGTAGCAGGTCTCCAAATGGATCCTTCCTAGATAATTAACAGATTTCAAGGCAGTGACATGCTGATGATAATTCATTTTAGAGTTCAGATACATTCTTGATTGACTTTAGGTTAAATATGTTAAGATAATAATAATAATAAATTCTATAATTCAGGCATTGTAAGGACTTAAAGGCAAGCGTCAGTTTGTTCCACACCTCCTAGCAGAGTAGTTTTCTAATATATCTGTTTTCTAATGAAATTGCAATGGCGAAGCTGTAATTTGGGTTATCTGCCAAATGTTCTTATACCGATTTACATTATAAGCTTCAGCTGATACTGACACATATTAGCTATTTCCAAAATACATGCTAGATTTATACAGCACACAGAGAGGACGAGACATTTTTAATTTGAGGTGGAGGCTCTTGCTCATCATAAGTCTTTCTCTGTCATTTCATCACAATGAGCTTCTTTAAAGAAGTATGAATAACTGTATTGATTAAGTAGGGTCTGAGAATACCAGATCTCTTACCACAAGGCTGAATGGTCTAACTGCTTGGCTATGAAAAAGGAAACAAACCTGGGGCGCATCATTTCTTCCGCTGACTAGTCAAGAAGGGACATGTGGGCCGGGGTTGGATTGGCCCCAGAGAAGACTTTGTTGCTTAGCTGAGTGATCTCCAAACAGCCTTTGAGAGGGTGCCAGTCACCACCACAATGGTGACCCCTCTAGACATACAGAACAGCAACATTTCAGATAGAGGAATGAGCTTTTTTCAGGGAATGTGGATGTTCCCAGCACTTGTCTTAGGTGCACAGTGGGTCACTACATTGACGATCAAACCACAATTTTCTTACTTGCTTTTTTAGGCCTAATCTGCAATTTTATACTTTACCTCACCTCCAATATGACTGGCAATAGGCAACTCTTCTGCATATGCATAACTCACTGGCTTTGTCATCTTGTGTTCTGCCTTTTATGCTACAGAAATGAAAGAGATGCTACTGGTGTGCTGACTTCTGGTGGCAATGATGTGGACCTTGGCTGGTGCTGAATGTAGTGTTGATGCTGACCACAGCTAGGGTTCCCAGAGCCATATCTCCTTTGAATAATAGGATACACCTTCACAGAAATTAAATAGCAAGCTGCTCTGTCCCTGTGGCTCTACCTTATCCCAGACCATCCCTTTACCTTATACACCCTCCTACTTACTAGGCCCAGAGCATCTTTTGCAAGTGCATATTGTCCTATATTTACGTGTTGGGCACCCTTTGATAAATTGGAGGACTTGTGAGCAAGTGCCCTATAGAGCCTTTGGAACGTGTTGTAGTTATTGATAACGGAGGATAGATAGCTGAGGTGGGGAAAACCGCCAAAACACAGCTTAAGAAAAAAACCCTCATGTAAGAATTGTTGATAAAGGGAAGGAAATATGTTGAAATTCAATTTGTGCTTTTTTCAGACTTAATGCATTTAGATAACCTTGAGTCTGAATAGTCAAAGCCTTATAACTGAAAAGAAATCTGAATAATTATTCACATTAATAACAGAAAATTATTTGATTCTTATATGTGATTCTAGCTCTAGGAACTTAGAAAGGTTTATGTCTTAAGATTTCACTTTGCGCTTCCTGGTACGACCCTAAAGATTTCATGAAAGATGGTTGGACACAAAAATATCGGAGAAAAACCCCACAACATTCTGCCATTGTGAAAAGCCAGATGTTTTCCTCAGAATGGTGAATAAATGAGTCTCTTTCTGATTTCACTGGTGCTGGGTTACATGTGGAGAAACACAGTGAGGCCACAGAATTACATTTACAGTCATGCAAAACCAGGGAGAGATCAGAATCAATGATATTATACTTTTTATTTTAGAAAAGATTGACAATATTGTCAATATTTAGTACAGTCATAGTTCTTAAGGAACCATGCCTTGATCTGTCCTTAGTAATTAGTCCAATGAGCTCAATTAAAGCAAAGAAAGTTATTTAGCATTATGTTTTCTAAAAATAGATCTGATCCTCATGGCCTTAGACAGATTAGACTATGCTTCAGGTGGTGAAAGGTCAGACTTCTCTGCCACGATGTTTTTATTGAGCTCTTTCTCTCTGAATCGAAATTTACACGCATAAAAAATTAACATATTTATTTTAACTTCTCAGGACATTAAAAGAAATCGCTATTGTCACATACTCGTGTTTTTCTTTTTTTCTGTCCACCTTCCTACCTGCCTACAACAAGGAAAGGAAGAAAAGTGAATGTCCTTTATTTTTGAGATGTATAAATAGACGACACAGTTTTGTTCTGTCTACCTTTCTTCTGACTGCATGTCAGCAAGTGATTGCAATTGTTTCATGATAGGTATATTTTTGTACAGTAGCTCTTATAGTCAAATTGAGCAACTTTCACTTTTTTTTTTTTAAAGAAAAAACTCTGTAAAATTTTATTCTTGTTTTAAAATTTCTGGAAATCCTTTCCCTAACCTTTTCTGAAAAACTTGCTAGACTTAAAAGCATCAGCTTTCTCACTGCGGCTGCTCTGTGATTAGCAGCAGGTTATGCAATAGAATAGAAGACATTGCGTCTACCATCTTGCTTTGTCTCCAAGGACTGGCAAAGTAACCTTTTATGTCATCAAGGACAGGAGCACCTTAGCACCTAATAACAAATGTAGATATGTAGTTATAGAGAAAATACAAATGCCATATTACCATTTTTTTGCGGTAACTAATGTGTATGTAACTTATTACTCAGTCCAAAGCTTTTGGAAATAAAAATCTTTTTCACTGGAGAACATTTTTTATATCTGTTGTATATAAATAGCTACTATTGATGTGCTATTAGTGCTGTGAAATAAAATAAACTATCAGAAACTGGGTGAAGCATTGTTAGGAGAAAATAGGTAGAGCACTGTTAAATTTATACTATTAGTGAACTAGAACTTAAGCCCTCAAAGACATTCAAGAGCCTAACTCCTACAGGTTTTGGTAGGAATCAGGCATTCAAATACATTTTTAGAATTTGAGACTTTGCAGGTACTGTAAAGAGTACAAGAGAAATGCAATAAATGAATATTTAAAACAAAATTTCTACTTTGTCAGGTTTGTTTCTTCGGTAGATACTTAGTTTTTAGCAGTTTAATCATGGATCATAGTCTAGCATGACATTTCAGGAGGATACAGCTTTTGCACCAGACTGGACACATTCGTATCAGTATTTTTTATTTTTTATTTTTTGAGAGTTTTCATAACTTTATTGTCAGACCTGTCCTCGGGCTAAGCCTTGGGTGAGGTAAACCTCAACCCAGGAACTGGATTTAATTTAAAAAATACATTATTAAGCACCTGGATCTCCCCTTTCTTTTAGATTAAGGGATGACAAGGTGGCATCAATGACATCACTCTGCTACCACCAGAGCAAAATCTCTCCAGCTGTGCCACTTTGTCTTCTTACTCTGACACCCCCTTCTCCTCCCTTCACCCCCTGGATCTGTCTCTCTGGATAAATATTTGCACGTTAGGCAATGAATGAGGTAGCGTTTGCTCTCTAACACTCTGTGATCTGATTCCACAAATAGTCTCCCAGGCAGAGTCCAGCTAAGATCAACGAGATCATTCACCTAAGCAAATAAAGATTTGTAGGATCAGGCCCTTGATCACCTCCTCTCTTCTCTTGGACTAATGTCCTTTCCCAGCACCACCATAACAACACTCTTTGGCATCTCTTTCTCTTATTGTTTTCCTGCCAGTTTGCCCATTCAATCTTTAATTTCCTCCCTTAAATTCCTTGAAAGCCCCATCTGTCCTTTTCTTTCCCGAAGCCTGGGGATTTTTAATCAGTGAAAACTCAGGTAAAATTAATTAAAATGGTTGATTCCTCATATGTTTAATTGCTGGAACACGATCTCTTCTCCGAAAGCCTGATGTGTTAGCACATGCTTTCACCAGAGGCTTTCTATCCTGCAGTGATTCAGCTCTCGTGCTCGCTATGCCACAGAGAATTATCATTATCACTGAAAAAAATCACTCCTTCACTTCTGTACATCCATACACACTGAAAACATAATTTTTACAGTGAGTTGCATCATGTGATGTCAGAGCTTTAAAGAAAACAATTTCTTGGTGGGAAATATACAGATAGTACCAAAGAGCCCAGGGCTGCTTCTTTTGAAATCAGTACAGATTCAGTCACTGACTTCAGTGGCAACAGAATTAGGTCCCAAGAATACAGCTGCATGGCCCCAGAGTGGCTCATTTACACAAGCACGTCTTATTAAAAGAAATAATAAGTTCCCCAAAACAGTAGGGAGAAGTGCATATAAATACTTACATGCTTCCCCCTGTGCCACCAGTACCTTTACGCTTTGTTGTCCCCTCTCCTTTTTATGGTGAGTTGCTAAAAGGAGAGACTTTTGATCCCCAGAAAATCTTTTCTCTCTGTTATAAGAAAGGTGTTTTCAGATGAGAGCCCTGGGAGATCAGTGACTCTCACTGATGAGAGCCCTGGGAGATCAAAAATCTCACATAGGAGAGGGCTCTAAGGGAATTTGATGGAAAAGGTGTGGGACCAGAGGCTGAGGGCAGGGTCACAAAGTACTGACATGCTTCCTTTCTATTTTGAGAATTAGAATTGTTTTATTTTTGTTCTTTTGGTAAAATCAGCAAATGATACTCAAATGTCATGTAGGAATCTCTAAATATACAGAGTTTCTATAGCAAAGGACATGTAAGGACCCTGAAGGCCTCTTGTTCTAGAAGACTTCTGAAAGGAAAGAGGTTATTTTGCAAAGACTGGGTGTTTCGAGGAGATTCAAGAGGGCTCTGAGCAGATTCCCTTCCTGTCATGCCATGGCTGAGCACAGGCTATGTGTGTGCATTGTTAAGGGCTGAGGTGGGGGTCTGCACACGGACTATCAGCTACCATGTCAGCTATCTTAATCTGGCTGTATGATCAACAGCTAGACTCAATATAACTTCATTTAGGAAAATCCAGCAAGTACCTCTATAGATCTGGCTACAGGTATTTTTGTAGATAGGCCATAGAGGTGTCACATGCATCCTGAGATGAAAATTAAGAAGACTGGCCTCCCCGAATAACTCATCACACATCCAGGCCAGCACCCCATCCTTACTCTTGTTATTGTCCGTGGCACCTCCTGTGAGCTGTCTTTCTTTCCCCTTGTGAATGGAAATGGGATTGGAGTCCATGAATGCCAATCCAATGGAGCTAAATATCATGACAGACAAATAGAAAATCAGTGGATATAAGCCATGAGCTTTGGAAAACTACTCAGATCTAGTCCTGCTATTTACCTTAATGTATTATATTTTATTCTGTTGCATTATCCCAGACTGGCTAAATAAACCTGCATGGTGACATCATTTGTTACTGGTAAATTATCGGCTACACAGCTGTGTTCCAGTACGGAGAAGGAAAAAAAAAAAAAAAAAAAAAAAAAAAAAAAAAAAAAAAAAAAAAAAAGTGTAAAAATTGTGAACTAGCTGTTCCTGGGCTTACAACCATTATATTCCCAATGGACACATTGACAAAGATCTTAATAGTTGTGAACCAGCTATTTCTGTGCTCATGGCTATCAGAAGGTCTCCACTGAGAAGCCAAAGGAGTTTATAATGGTCCTGAACCAGTTATTTCTGAGTTCACGGCTATTACAGATTTCAAACAAATGCCAGTGAAGTTTATCATGTTCATGTGGTGTGTCTTTCTGTCTCTCAGTAACTATAAACTCTCTGAGAGAGTGAAAGAGTTTGTAATGGTCACACATGAGCTATTTCTAGGCTCAGTAGTATTAATAACTCAGATAAGAAGCCAAAAGTTCACAAAGTGGTATTTCTTTCGCCCCTGGCAAACTCCGTGTAGAAACTGATAAAGCTACTAACGTTTCTCAGAAAACCACACTCTAATTCACAATAACACCTCTCAGAGTACTACAGTGGTGCAAAGTCTCTGCTCTGCTCAGAGCCACTGTGGCAACTTGCCAGGAGCCTGAGGGCTGCAACTCATTTATATATGCATTTACATAAATTTACATGAATTTTCTGTCAATTTGTATTCTGTCAATGTTGCAATGAAACCTATATGGAAGAGAATAAACAACATATAGCTAACTGACTAACACTAATGCTGGTTTTCTATTTTTTTCATTGTACTTCTTTCACTCTCATTTTCTTTGCAGCTTTCTAATACCTGTTCCTTAGCTGGATTGACTTCCTGTCTAAGAAATAGTCTGTTTTGCAGGGTGAAGAAAAACCCTGTTTCATCTACAGTCAATGGCAGAGAAGCAGGGAGTTGTGGCTTTGGCAAATTGTTTATGCTGTACACCGAGCAATCTCCCCAACCACTAGTGGCTAATACACATATTAAAGAGGGCAGTGTTAACACAGTCCCTTGCTGACCTCCACGTGTGAAGCCCTCAGAATATTAATGAGATTTTAAATATGCACATTAAAAAAAAATCCCCAAAATCAGAAGTAATAGGTCTTTTTGTATGAAAATTACTGCTAAGGTAGAGTTCTAGAGAGAAAAATAACTCAGTGGACTGAATTAGCCATTTGATAGCGAAGGTCCCCTTTGTGACGGGATCTACTAGGAGTTAGTGGGCTTTTGATGCCATTATGTACCTTTGCCTTCTCTTAAGGATGCACAGTTTATATAATGCTTCTTTATTCCTCAGTGCAGCTTTCAACAAAGGTCACTTTGACATCAGATAATTATCTGTATGAACCACAACCTCATATTCCACTTTCTGCCATCCTTATGAAACCACTAGCTTTGAGAAGAGCTCCCTACTTGTTGCTTGAGGGTATGACAATATTTTAAAGAGGAGATGGATTTAAATCTTGTGTGGTTTTGCCGAGGTCAGGACTCAACAAATTTAAAGACTCAAGATCCCTCTGCAATTATCTAGGACTCAAATGGGTGGTAACACTTACTTGGGAAGCTCTGCTAGGGTAGGAGAAAGTGGCAGAAGAGGCTGCAGTTAACCACAATCAGCTTCAATGTTTGTAGGTGCTACAAGTGCAGTTTATGTTGGCTGTTTAAAACCTATTTTAAAAATGTTTTCGGTTTTCTGGTGCTATAATCTGCTTTGTATGTAGCTTGTGTTGGTGAACAGTTACAGCAATAAAAGCCTTTTTTCATGGCATTGCTCATTTGGGTGACAGGGCACTCATATCAAGGCCTCGTACTTGTAATATACTACTGTTCATCAGAAGTGGAAGCTTTAAAACTTATGCTTTAAATTGCAAAGGGAAAAACATTAAACATACTGGGTAAGAATTCACTGGGATAGTCCAAAAGTCCTTTAGTCCAGGACCTTACCTGGTGTTGTGAAAGTCTTTCAGATCTATTCTTCTTCAGTGTAAGCCAACAAGAATGGTGACTGGGCACAAATACACAAGAGAAAGAAAAGCAATGAGGTTACCATACTGTGAGGTCTGACTGTCTGGCAAGCTTGGGAATAAGGACTGCCTGGCATCACGTGGTGGTATCAGCATCTCAGAGTGGAACAGTCCTGATGGATTTTTATTCCATGACTTTGTTTAATTGCTTTTTGAACCCATTCACAGTTCTGTCCTCCCAGTTTTATGTTAGAAGGAAGAGTTAAGAAACATTTGTTTCCTTTCCCTGCAAAGTCTGAGGGAGTGAGACACAAAGGAGGATACAGACATGGAGCCTCTAAGCCAATTGAACATAACACAAGTCCCATGGGAGCACTCTTGAGAGCACCAGACAGGAAGCACCCAAGGATGCTTGTGGAGCTGTTTGGTGTCATTTTGAGTTCCCTCTCTGTAATATTGGAGAGATTATGGCAGTCGGGAGAAGTTCCTGATGACTGGAAAGTCTGTCCTTGGAGGTAATAAAAACTCAGGGGTTTGGACTGGATGATCTGCAGAAGTCCCTTCCTATGTGTGTGATTCTGTGATTCTATATGCCTGTACAAAGGTGTGCATATGGAAGTCTGACAGTTTTTAAAATCACTTTATAGCATACATCTGATTCATCACCTGAGTGAAAGACATTCCACGGGCAGAAAAAACTAAATGGTTCAATTGTAAATCACATGAACACTAGCATTAATGGAACATCTAAATAAGTCAACATGCAATGTTAACTAGAGCTCTGCATAGATGTGTCGTTATGCTTAAACTATACCTTGCTACTCGTGAAGTCAAAATGATTTGCAGACATTAAATGAGTCTCACAGGCATTCTGTGGGGAAGGGAATTGTCCTGTTTGCTAAGATGGGTAAAGAGAAGTACCACGTAGCTGCGTGACTGAGCAAGGGCTGCAAGTAGGAAAGTTAGGCTAGGTCAGTGGGGATGCCACAGCATACAGAGGAGAAGACAGAAGGAGACTCTTGTCTTCCGTGCCTCTGTGCTGAGGGTCTTCTGCTGCAGTAGATGCTAGTATCTTTGAAAGAAGAATGAGAAGTCAGGGTAAGATGTTTCTCCCACTGCTTCTCCTCCTGACCACCAGCTGAGGTTTGTAGGCTGCCAAGGAACAGAGCCAGCAAGTCTTCTGTGCTGCTGCTGTAATTGTCTGCTTCTGGTATGGAGGATGTTGTGCCTTCTTCAGGTGTGGTGCCTTCTGGAGCTCCAGCTGAGTTACTTAGGGTGGCTGTCAGACTTGTACAATAAAAGACTGGTCTTTTCTCCTGAACTGAGACCTTCAGGGGACTAGCCTTCCCCCGTTTTGAAGGATGTCCCTCATTTCAGTGTTGAAGAAAGAGAAGATTGGATTAGTCAGTCAAATGATCATTCACAGTGCAATGCTAAGCAGTGTAAGTGTTGATTAAATGTTGCTCTAAATGCAAAATTCAACCTGGAGAAATCCTTTAGCAAAAAGTAACTACCAAGCTCAGAAGAAATAAGGTTCTTCTTTTTGTGTTGTCTGAAGATTACACTGAACTGAATGCTTTGAAAAAAGAAATCATGGATTTTGCTTGATGTTTCAGATTGCCTCTTAAAATGCAATATTGCTCCACAGTTCTGCTTCGAAATCTGTACAAAAAATGTCATGCAAGCAAGGAAACTTCTGAAAAAAATTTGTTGACTGCTATATAAAGAGCAAATGGTTGACACACCCAAATGGCTAAGGGTCAGTTGTAAAGTGGGTGAGTACCATGTGCAAAGTAGAGTTTTGACACGTGGTGTCCAGACAGCTTCTTCTGTCAGAGCTGGGATGTTTTAAAAGAATATCTTTACTGGAGCTCTCTGTGAATCTCCACCGGGCTCCAAAGCTCATGGCTAGAGCAGAACTGCAGGTCCTTGCTGGGTCTGGAGCTCTGGGTGCAGATGGAGAGAGAAATAGGCTTCCCTGAACCTCCAGGCAATGTGTTGGGGAGGGTGACAGAGGACAAGGGTGAAATATTCATTGTAAAAAAGTATGTGGTTGGAATCTACCAGTTTCCTTGCTGACATGCTGCTTGAAGGCTGAAGGATATGGCTAGAGAGAGACATGAAATGGGCATCAAGACAGGGGAGTACCAGGAGTGCTCGCTCACTCAGGGCTACGTTTGAAAGATTTGATCTAAGCTACCTTTGCTGAATGCCAGTTCATTTATCAAAGCCACATTATGACTTGAAATCAAGGTCTATATACTTGATAACAGCCAACAGCAGTTTACATTTTACGTAACTTCCTTTAAAAAACCCCCACAACTGTTGTATTTCTTCGAAGATTTCATACAGAAATTATCAAATAATTGCAGAAACATAGAAAGCTAAACTAGAAATGTATTTCCCAGGAGAATTGTAACTAGATTCCCTTCTATGCTCAACTTCTGATACATGGAAATTGCCACTTTCCACGTGTCTAACACAGACTAAAAACTTTCTGTATGGGAACAACACTCGCTGCCTGCTGTATGTGTAGTACCTGGGATAAATCAGTCCTGTGCAGTCCAAAACTGATAGAAATGACAGGGATCTGTGACTGTATTTTCAGATGGCTGACTGCCTACAGTCTCTTGTGGACTGAGACTGGCCACTGACAGTGGCTACATTCTGACGAGAAGCCGGGGTATACCCACTAAAAGCAGAAGCTGTCACTTTGTGGGAGGCACAGAGAAATGATAGATCAGATAGGGGTGATTATCATAAGACATATCACAATATATACAGAAATGTCTCTGTTGGTTACAGCAGACTGTCAGATGGAGATCTGCATATAAATGGAGCAGATGATTAAAATAAATCTAACAAGACTCCAAAAAAAAAAAAAAGGTTGAGAAAAATTTATAGTAAGAAATGTGAAAATACAGTAAATAACGTTTTTTTCTTTTTGCTTCAAAGGCAGCAAAAATATTTTCATCTGCTATCATGCCAATAGATCACTTGATTGTACAGGAAATAAGAAGCACTAGCTTCCCAGCTAGAATGATACACCTTTAAGGGATGAGGATGTACATATTGCAAACGTGGTGTTAGCATTCTTTCAATTAAAAAAAAAATGCAAGACTTACTTGAGAGAATTTTTTTTTTTTTCTGAGGCCACAGATGCCTCAAGCCATGGAAATACACAACTGTTACTGATAGTTCTTGTCCTTATGCTCCTGCAGTACCGTGCCATCACTGAAACAGTTGTGTAGGCACAACCAGGGAAATAACGAGCTTTAGTGCAAGGCTGGGAACTATGGTCTGGGACAGGGAAGGTGGGAATTGTTTAAGCTAGTACTGGCAAGGCTGAATGATTTCAGGGGCTACTTCAATTTGTTGTCATGATTGCACAGAAATGCTAAGGTTATGCTGCAGCTGAAAGGATCTAGAAATATTTTCCATTTCAGTCATTTCTTTAGCAGAGAATTGCCGGGTTCTCTGTTCTTTATGAATGATGCACAGGAGGAGTCTAACCGCTACTTCTATTTATTTCACAAAATGCTCGAAACTATTGTGTTGTAACTTTAAGTTGGAACGATATGCTTTGTATGTACCGAAGTCTATCACAGGAAGTTTAAGTAAAGAATAACTGATAAATTATTTACTAACAAATATTGCTCTTATCCAAAGAAAAATTATGTTGAAGCAGAAAAAAATGGAAATGGATTTCTCTCCTGTGTGTATATTAACCCTTAAGTTCCTGATTTTACATTTAATTACAGCCAAATTTACGTTGTTCTTTCTTGCTTGTGTTCCTTGAAAGGCTTTTCAGGCAACTATAAGCATTACTAAAGGATTAGAAAATAACAGATGAATTGGTACGGTTTTCTGGATTTTGGAGTATATTGATAAATTCTTCAAACTATGTGTAAGTACTTCAGGAGCCAGTCCAATATTTTATATTCAAATTCTATTCACTTAATTTTTTTAAATAGCTGGAATGTTTAGTCCAACTTTTTCTGCAGCAGAAATTTTTTTCGAGATACTTAGAGTCAGACTTACTAAAAATGGTGAATGCTGAGCCTAAATGACAGCAAACTTTTTGCACATTGAAATAATTTTTAGGAATCAGTTAAAGTGAGGTATCGAAATGTATTCATACCAACCATAAATCCCATTTGGAATAACATGCTGAAACTAAGGGTAATTGAATTGTGTATATGAAGACAACTGAAAGAGAAAGAGAAATGTCAAAGTGTAATTTAACATGGTGCTGTTCTAGTGGTGGATTTTCAATTCATGTGGTTGCTTTTTATTTATTTTTTCAGAAGTGTGATTACTTAAGTAATTATTTTTGGTGGGTTTTTTGTTTGTAATTGCAGAGGTGTTTCTTCTTTTCCCCTAGAAAATATTAGATCTAACAAGAATTTACGGTGTTCAGTATTTTACAGGACAGAGCCCTATTGGCAGAGTACAACTACCAAGAGAGTTCTCTACAGTTCATTACTGATAGTGCAATGAAGTGCTTTGTTTATTTTAGACCTCACATCACACTTGTCTCCAAAGCATCTCAGCAGCTCAATGTTTGAACTTATCTCCCTGTGAAAAGCAAGATTGTTCCTTCTTATTCATGTACTAGTGCTTTATCCAGGGTAGCTTGTGATGTGTCAAGATACGAAATTTCCACTACTTCCCCTGGTTTACCCTGGCAGATCTCCTTGGGAAGTAGTTTCTGCCTGAGATGCAGCCTCGACTGATTTCAAGCTGATAGTCTGAATTGTTTCTTCACTATTAGAAAGCTTTCTGGAAACCTCCTGTACGCACCCTGAATGCAAAGATTCATTTATTGGGAAGAAAAACCATCTTAAGCAGCATCTTCTGCTGAATGCCCCAACAACATTACTAGGTCAGGAGAGTCTGGAAATTCAATGAGTGGTGACTCATGTGCCTCTGAGCCCCCATTCTGTCAGCAGTTTCCATTCTTCTGGTTAGCTGATGTAAACAACAATGAATCTGTGTTGATTTACCAGAGGAAAATTTGGCACTGCAGAGTTTTTGTCTTCCTAGATTTAATATTAATTTTTGTTTGTTTTCTTCCCTTGTGTTACATCTTTTATCTGTTGTGGCTGAGGTAAGATGCAGGATGCAGCTACTCAGCAGTAACTTCCAGGCAGGACAGCTGCTGATTTACTCATTCTGAGGCACAGAAACGCAAGAAGTATAAACACTGAGAATTATGGAATCAAAGTTTGCTTCCCATGTCCCAGAGGCAAAAGCAGGATTCCAGCTCCGCATCAAGGGAATACGTGAACAAGTAGCATCTCCCACAGGTGGTTAGCCAGGTTAGCCTGCGTGGGCAGGTGAGAGACTTGGGGAGCTCTGAGTCCCATCTCCCCTTGCCCCAGGCAGCTCTGGAGCAGCCCTCCAGTCTGTCTTGCCGTCATAGAAAGTCAGAAGCAGCAAATACTGTTTTCTAGACTGGCCTGTAATTATGGACACAAAGAAATCCAAACGGAAAACCGGTAAACGCGTGCTGCATTGTTCCTATGATTGCATGTTTGAGCATATTCAAACAGGAGTATCACTGCCCTGGCATCGCTGCTAAGAACAGATCAGAGAGGATTAAAAAGTGTTTTGACATGATAATAGCTAATCAGCTGAGGAGACTCAGACTGCCCTGATCAGTAGAAAAGGTAATGGGATTACTATCAAAATAAATAAATAAATAAATAAATAAATAA
>NW_010400377.1:0-11496 GCF_000710305.1 Buceros rhinoceros silvestris
CGGCACGGCGCAACTTGCGCCTGGCCCCGTGTGCCGCGCATCCCGCCGCGGGGTGCGCTCGGCTCGGTCCTGATGCCGAGGTAGCTTGGGACACCCCGCAATTACCTGGCTTATGCAGGGAGAGCTGATTTTTGCGTAACGTACCCCCACCCCACCCTAAACTGCAGGGCTGACTGCTCTGAGTGCAGTAAATATTGTACGGTTTTAACTCTCGGGTTTTTTGTTGGTAAGAAATGGGGAGAGGGGAGGAACATCCCGTCAAAGCCTTCATTAATGCCTCAAGGCAGTATTTCGGAAGCAGCAGAAAATACTGACTTTTCTTCACAAAATTTGTGCCTAGGAAATGTAACAGTTCTTAGGCAACAAGGCTGGGACACCTGGAGAAATGGAGTTTCCAACTTCAGTCGCTATTACTCTGCATTGTTTACATTTACATTACCCAGTGATGCTGGTAATCTAGTTGTTTAGAAGTCCAGAGTTACAGTCCTGTCAAGCGACTGAGTTTCTGATTGGCAACACTGCAGAAGACCTCCTGACATGCCTCATCAGGCACCTTTTGCTTTCTCTTCCTCTTTGTGGTAATACACACACATACAAACATGGCAATGGGAAACTGCTGGGAAAAAACCAAAAAATTGCCAGGTAGTTTCTTACTGAAAGGCCAAGTAACACAGTGCCAGCTCACAACACTAGTATCTACAAAAGCCACAATCTTCAGTTACCCAGTTCCCTAGAAATAATCACCAAGTCTTTTGGTATCCCAATATACTGAAACCACAGATCACAGTCCACCTGACTAGAGCCAACAGTAAGACAGCACTGTCATTTGGCAGAACAACACTCTGCATAAATTTCCTTTTTTTTCCCTCTTTCAGGTCCTAAAATGGATCTCATTCAGTTCGGCCTTGATTTGGTAACACAAGTTTAAGGGCTGCTCATACTGGATGAAAAGTGCTGCAGCCACATGGGGATCACTGTCATTAAAAAATGTTTGGTGGATTAAGTTCGTATGACTTTATGCCAGATCAGGTACTGTCTGGTACTACCCTAACCCCATGCTGGATCACAGATCACTTGTATTCCCACTGCTGGCATAAAGTTAGTACGGCTTATCTTAAGGCTAAGATAAATTCATATTCCCTGCTCTGGTTAAGGCTGTAACCTCATGCCAACATCAGCTGGCATCTCTGCTGAGAAAAGCAATAGTTCAGCAACTGATTCTGGGTGAAAGTTTGTTTTTTTTTTTTCTCCTGGATCAGGTTAGTTTTCTTCCAGATAATTTCCTTTGTCTGGTTCAGCATGTGGCTGTGCTAGTGTTCGTGCCAGCGTAATGGAGGAGATAGCACAGGAACAAAAACAGCCAGGGTCGAGAGGGTGGATACGACTGCTTGTTTTGGCAGCAGTATCAGATGTACTGGTTCATGTACCTGTGGTTGAATTTGATAGAAATGTAGCTGTGTGCTCATGCCTTCCCAAGATGTACTACATATAGTAGGTAATCTGCGCTCCGGTCTTACTTATTACAGCCACATGCTCACAGATGACACAGTCAGATTCAGTGCTGAAACACTGTCTTAAAGCAGTATAAACTGTAATGGAGACAGGCTACTTCCCCTGCTCAAATCTGTATTCCCAAATGAAAAACAGGAACAGTATTTTTCTGCACAGTGTTCTGGTCACCAAAGGGGTGACAAAGCTTACATCTGCTACACCTACGGGAGGGCTTTGTTAGCTGGAGATGCACAGAGTGACCACACCTTCCCCTTGCGGGGAAAAGCTGTTCAAAACCCATCAATCATCCCTTGCTTCCTTCCCTCTCCTCTTCCTGCCCCATCCCCCAGGGAAGAGGCCGGAGGGATGTAAACACTGTATGCTCGACTGGGCCTATTCTCAGTCACTGTCATTCCAGGGAAGCTACCCAAGAATATTCCAAAGCGTATCTGAAATGCTGTTGTCTTGCCCTCTCTGCCGCCACATGTTCCACAGCTTCCCATGATGCAGACACGGATTTCCCTCTCTTGGATTCAGTATATGCACATTTCCCTCCATTAGCATTACTCTTTCCTAACACATTAGGGAAACACACAACACAAATATAATCCTGTGAGCCTCACAATCAAATGGCATCTGCTTATTTATTGCTGTTGAACACATTACAGAATATTCTGGGAAGAAAACCTTGATGGCCTATCCTAAGTGCTAATCTATCTATCAACATTTTCTGTACTTTTTAAAAGACTCGAGTAATCTGTCTGCATTTTTGTCTCAAAGGGGCAAATAGCCGCCTTCGAACAGCTATAACAAAGTTATCACGAACACAGAATCCTTATGGCAGTGTGGCTGGAGGGAAGGGAACAGCAAACCTAAACTGAAAGGAGAGAGTTTCTGACGGGACCTAAGGCCAGCCAGGCATTGCCCAGAGAGGCTGTGCAGCCTCCATCCTTGAATGTTCTCAACACGAGGCTACATACAGCCCTAAGCAACCTGACCCAGTCTCCTCACTGATGCTGCTTTGGGCTGGCGGTTGGACTACAGATCCCCTGAGGTCCTTTCCAACCGGCACCCATGGTCATATGAAAAAGCTGCTTTGTTCTTGCTCCAGAACATAGGCAAAATCATTTCTGTGTAAAACTCTGTATTTGAGATTAAGCTGATATGGTTCAAGATAATTCCCTGGACTTTTCAGTACGTGTACAGTGATGCATCAGTTCAAGATACTGAAAATGTTCCCCTACCTATTTTCTAGGCTGCAAGAAGCATGCCATGTTTGCAAAGAACAGTCTCAGTCTTATTCATTTAGCAACCCAAAACTGAGACGCCTAATCTATAAAATGTATACAGATGTGGTAATTAAAATCTTATTTCCAAGGACTTTAACTGTGCTGCAACAGATGTGAACAAACTTGCAGGTAGCCAGACATCTTGCTGCTTACAGTTATAAATGAGCAATATATTTTGATCCTGAGGGAAAAAGGTGAGCATAGGGTCTAAGAAAATCTACATGTCTATATAAATTATGTTCAGAGCTTCTTTAAATTACCCAGAATTGCTTATTCAGAAATAAGGAAAACTTGCTGAGCAGATCTGGTGCATTTTGGAGTTACAGTGTTGTAATTACATGTTCTGTTTTCTCTAGGGTTTGGGGGGGTTTTGGTGGGGTTTGGGGTTTTTTTTTTGTACAGTGCAGAAATTTAGATTTGCAGAGAGACTGGGCAATTAAAGAAAGAAAGATTTCTCTGAAAACCTGGAGACAACTGGAAGTCCTCAAGAATCTTTCCAGTAGTGTTTATCAGTCTAAACAAAGAGTAGACTGACAAAACTTAGCCATTATTTTAAAAACAGTTCTACACATTTAAGCTGCCACTTCACCATTTCTGTTCTAAATCAAATCCCTGGCTTCCCTTATTTATCTCAAAATTCAACCAAAGTAGCTCTTTCCCCTCAGGGCATTCAGTGCTTCTGTAAGACAGATGGTCCCTCAGTCCTGGATCTGCTTTGAAAGGGAAACTTAAAATCTACTGCAAACTCCTGTGAGTCCTCATTGGATCTCCTGAATTTCCTACTGCCCTGTTCTCCTGGCCACTTCAGGGCCTCCTGAAGACCCGCTAGTGGAACAGTGATTGTGAACACCTCATTTTACCACCTTGATGGGACCTAGAAGATCTATGGGCTTTCCACCACAATGCTCACTTGCTTGAGGATCTGTCCTCTTGTAACACCCAGTCATACGTAAAAAGATACTAACCAGAGTAGGCAGGAGGCTCAGCCACAACAGTGCAAAAATACTTTGAAATACCCTGTGCAAGCCAAGGAAACAGTGTGCAGGGCTGAACTTGGAGAGATATTAAGCACTTCCTGAACTGTTAATAATGGGGTATGGGAAACTAAGTATCATACAGGAGCAGATTTTTAATTTTAGGCTTAAATTCATCTATTCAGAACAGAAAGCAAGAATAGCAGTTATAACAGCCAAAGGAATAAAGTAAACTTCATTTAGAGGTAAATAATCTCATAATTAATTGATTTTATTATTATTTAAGTATTCCCAGAATGCAGGTAATGAAAGAAAGAAAATCTGTTATCTTGCTCAGTGAGGATGAAGAGGAAAGGTCAGTAGAAATGGGACACAGTAATGCCATGAACATGCAAAACACTTTCTATAGAAAAATATCTGCAATTTTTCTTTCTTATTTTTTAGAAAAAGAAAATCATTAGAAACAATGGCTTCTGCAGAGGTATATGATCTACTAAGAGTGAGGCATTGTACACACAATGAGAAGCTGTTGTTTAAGAATGCAGTCTTCAAAATAATCACAGGAATATATTCAACAGTAAGAAAAGAATCTTCATGACGGTCACAAACAAAAGGGGAAGACAAATAATCTTTTCCAGCTGTACCACTTCAAATTTTGGTACCAAGATACCCAATTACTTATGTTCTAGATCAGAACAGAAAACATAAATGCCATTTTATCACTCATTATAAAATACCTGTGCACAGTCAATATAACAGATTTCTTTTGATTCAAACCCGTCAGCTCATTGTCTCTGGGAATCCTCCAGCTTGTCTCTGATTTTCTCATCACCTCAACTGTGGAATTTTTTTCCCTTAAATCTAGCAGCTGTCTGTGGAAAAAAAAGAGCAGTAAGTCCTCTTCTGCTCCCTTTGATGCACACAGACTGTCTCTGCTGTGGCCATGGGGTTTGTGCCTCCCATGACATGTTCCGACTCCTCCTATTCATTGTAGCTTGCAGTTCATTCCTTCCATGCTTCCTTAAATGTTTTTGGAAGAACACTTCATAAATTGCACAATTACAAGTAATTGTTGCCATTCCTTCACTGATGGCTGGTGTTAAGAATAGGAACATAGATAGCAACACAATTTCTTATAAATGCCATGCCAGCATTTTGTATTATGGAATGTATTATTTATTCTTTGAAAGCCACGGCAAGATACTTCCTTAGAGAAGTAGTTCCACTGTCAAACAAACATCCCCTTCTTAAATATACCCTGTACATGCTGAGAAGCACAAGTATAAAACAGAATTACTGTAAAGGACTACTATGTAACAGGAATTTAAGGAGGCCGCTCATAACTGGCAGTTAAAGCACAGGACAAAATCCAATCTTGATTTGTGGAATTAACTACAATGACTCCAAAAGATGTGAATTCTGCCATTAGCTTGATAATGTTGCCAGACACTTGTTTGAAACTATAAAACAGTCAAAGTCTGTAAACAGTTGCCAGATTCACTGCGGAACAAAATAATAAAGTCTGTCTGAAATGACAAAGCATACTGTTTTTTCTGCTTTATTATTAACTATGTAGGAAGTTGTTCATCATTATATTAAAACATATTTATGTATTAAGTGAGAATACTAAGGAGTCCTCACTGTTTCAACATGCTTTCTCGATTCTGTATTTTTTACATTTTGTGCAGAATAAATTTACAGAACAATAGAACAGGAAAGCAAAATTATTTGCTAAGTATTTTCTAGGAAACAATTATTCTATGCAGCTATTTGATTTTTTTTAACATATTTTCCTATTTACATTTTAATACAAATACTGATACAAGATGAAGCAAAATCTGGAAATCAACAAATATTTTTTCTAGAACTTCAGAATTAGTAGAGTTTTATCTGCTGGTTTTCCAACTGAACAGAGGCCCTTTCCAGCTCAATTTTTCAACTATTTGCTCAATTCTGGTGTGCTGGATTTTCTTGGATGAAATCTTTCATCATGTGGGCCTGGCTTGAATGCTTACTGTTTTACTAGAATATTAGAAATAAGAAAAGAAATGAAAATGGTCTTTCCACGTCTATACAATGGACGTATACTTTGAAGCCTTGAATGAAACATGCACTATTTGCCTTATCAGCAAAGTTTGTACTAGAGCAACAAGGAGCAGGCTGGAATTGGAACACACACTACATCTACAACATTCATTATGGAAAAAGGCAGGAAAAAAATCACTGAAAATATTATATGCCCAAAAAGATGGATTTATTGTCACTAGTGCAAAATGAGACTTGCACACTCAAGCCACGGGTTTGATGAATACCTGAGGAAAAAACAAACCAGACAGATACCACCCTGCAAACCCCTGCTGCAGGCAGCAGTCACACTGGCAGTAGAGACAAGCCAGACTGGAGACTGTGTACGGCAGGTGCGTACGTATGGATATCTTGGAACCAAACCAAAAAAACGTTGCTCTTTCCAAACAATGTTGTTGTCCTAAGATGACTCTTCTTGCCTTTTTTTTTTTCCTTTCCCTGGAACGAAGTCCCGTTGTGTTTGTTCAACAAATACTAGTGGTCAAGTGAAGAACTGACAGCTCTACCTGCTGACAAGCACTGTGCAAATTCTTCCTGTTCTCACACACATCCTTGTCAATTAACCTCAATTCTGACCTGCAAATGTCTTTACAGTGCTCAAACTCCCCTGAGTACACTGGCAACCCAGTCTTGACTCTCTGCTGTCCATTTACATCATCTCAGTTGGAGTGTGAGAAACTGATTTCCATATAGATTTCAAAGGGACATATAAATCTTATCTGTTTCAAAATTATAGCCTGTATCCTCCATGTTTCTTTTATAATCACATATAAACAGAAAGACATTTGTTTACAATACACAATCTGATTATAATGACCTAATTTAGAGTACAAAGGGAAGAAACAATATCATGTGGCAAAAGTTAAGTAAATATTCAATAATGAGTCTGAATCTTATCTCGTTTTCAGTATCTTTAAAATAAAAGTATCCACATAAACCTTGATAGAATTGTTCCTGAAGTACTTGGTGTAGCTTACATCTCTGACAGGCATTATGGGTTTCGGTCTGCCAAAGAAGCTAGAAACTGGGGGTTTTTTTCCCCTAAAAATGCATGCTCTACCCCTCTGAGTTTTGAAATTGCATACTCGCTACAGTTGTAGCACCTACACAACACTGATATAACGCAGAACAAAATGATCAACAGATACACTTCAGCATAAGAAAATTCTTCCAACTCTGTAAATTCAGCACTCATAAACGTCACCCATCCTGTGACATGGCAATGAGAGACCTCCACCAGCAAGGCACTCGGCACCTGTAGTGGAAGGTTCTCCGCACCATGAGACTGTCTGTAACTTGCAGAGCCCAGTCTGAGGGGTGAAAGAAGGATGTGGCTCCTGCTGATGCAGCCCTTCCCTGGAGGCCTGTAGGATCCTATACCTGAACTATGTGGCTGATGCTCCACAGTCAGGTGAAAAGCAGGAGCAAAACATCAAAGCCATATTCTGACACATTGCGCAGCCATCAGGTGCAAACAGGTTTTTTTGCCACTGCCACTGTGAGCTAAACTAGCAACAAACTTTGTGTCTTCACTTTCATCACTTCAGTTCCTGTAATTTTTAATGCAGAGATGATCTGAATATTTATGTTCAGTAATCAGTAAATTAATCAAGATGGCTAGGACAATTTTTTCAGGGAGTAATTCAAAAAGGTATTTACTAATTGTTCTATACTAAGTGTCATGGGCTGGCAGCAGTACAAATCGCGGTGGGAAAATATTTCATGGCATCAGAATTAAGTTTTATATTTATTTAGGCAAATAGATTCTTACTGTTGTTTTCAACACATTCGCTTGAGTTGGATTCAAAGGATCTATCAGATATTGCATAACCATATTTCACGGGTCTGTTCACCAATATCAATGCAAATAATTCAAAGATAAAACCTGGAATAAAATCTTGGCCTCGTCAACAGGAGCTTTACCAGCAGGTCCCAGATTTCACCCAGCATGAAAGTACTTACACCGTGCTTTGATGATATGCTGAGTGCATTTAACCACTGAGAAATGCTGAAAAGGGGAAAATTTTCCCCCTTCCTGCTCCGAGTTTCACGGTTTCAAGCCCTCTGTTTGATCATCTGTACCTTTTGCTTCCTGATTCATCTCACTAAACCAGCAGAATCTTTCTTTCTGTCATGACAGGGAGTTGAGTTGGGTCACTGAGATGTCTGAAAACACCATCACAAGTTAAGTGGCAGGAGCATGCAGCTGGGAGAAGGCAAGGTGGGGAAGGGGTGCATCCCCCCAGGGAAGGAGGTGCTCTGGATAGGTCTAGGTCTAGACTGAGCCTCTCAATCTAGGGCTCCCTCATGGAATTTTACTTCGAACAGTTTTCACCAGTGACTTACCTTTTTTAACCAAACATTTCCAGTCTATTTCCAGAAAATTGAGGTTATTGCAGCAACCATTCCCCAGCCAGTTTGTGCAGATGTGCTGCAACAGAGATGGGTGAGCGAGTTTGGATAGAGCAATAATTAAGTTGAACTTTCTTCCCTAGTTCCAGCATTCTTCGAAGTTCTTCACCGCCTTGGCAACTCCTTCCCCTATCTTCCACTATTGCAGCTTCTGTCAGAGTCTCTGCATAGCCAAGATTTTCTCCGTTCTGGGATATTCGAAAAGAATTTTGCACTAAGCTCCCAAGGGACCAGATCTGCACAATGTTTCAGTGCTTGCAGTACAACATGCTGCACTTGTTTCCAAGCAGAGCAAAACTCCCAGCAGTTTTTGCTGAACGGGGCTCTAAGGGAAGTACTATTTCAGCAAATGGCTACGAGAACTTTCTACGACTACTTAGTAGGAGGAAATAGGTGATCTTCTTCTAGCAAGAAACAAATTTGGATGAATCTTGTATTTCAGGATGAATCTACGTGACCATGTGCCCATGTAACACATCAGGTATTGTTACCTATCCATCAAAACTACCAAGCAAAAAACTGCCCACTTCGGGACCTGATCCAGTTGTCTCCTAATGTAATCCAGAAGTACATAATTAAAAAACCTGGGTACTACCATAATACTGCTTTTGACCCTGAGATGCAATTTACCCTTCACTATTCTAAGGATCACCGAGAAGTTTTCACATGAATACATGTCTGTGTAAAAATAGATGGAGTTTTGTCGTATTTCTCACAGTTACCTGTTGGGTATTATTTAACGTGATTAGCTGAACTCCAGTCCAACATACCATCCAACTACATTTAGTGAAGCACACATAGAATTATGTTTGGATGAACAAATGGATTTTGGAGACACACAGATAACATTGCTGCAGAAAACAGTGGCTTAGGTACTCTAGAAGTAAGGAGAGGTTAATGGCTCGGAAAGGCAAACATCCTTGCTTCTAATACCTTCATTGTAATCAGTTTCTTTACAGCAGACAGTCTCATTACTATAAATTGCAACTAGAGGCATTTTTGCCTTGCAAAGGAATTCATAAAAACATGTCAGATCATGTCAGCTGAGATGTTATATAAATCACATTCTGCACAAAGTGAAAAACTACATTTTCCATCCAAGAAATTTCAGATTGTTTTCTGAGTAGAGCCCACTGTTTCACAACTCAAGAAGAATTTTTATCAGAATTACAGACACCATTTAAAAGACATGAAAAGAAAGTTGAAAATCTAAATATGCCTAAATGCTTCCATTTAAATCCCCCCGTTCACTATATTTCCACTAAAGCTGCTACTTCATTGCACAGGAGAGAATGCCTCAGACCATTTAAGCATATGCATTAACTTCTGCACTTGCATGTCTGCAATCTAGTGATATTACCTGGAGAAAAAGGAGCATTCTTAAATGAGCTGCAAACATACTGACAAGAGGTAGGAGTAAAGAAAAATCCTTATGTTGCAGTACTAATTTCAACTGCAGGCTCCTGACACCAGTTGCTAAAACCTGTGAAAACTACTAACTTTTTTGACATTCCTAAGTCCGCAGCATTTTTTTATCTACTTCAGTATTTGGTAACTTGAGAAAGAATAAATCCTTTTTCCTAGCAATGACATACAGTACGACGGTTCATGTGAGTAAATCATGTAGGCACATGATTTAGGAACTAGTAGGAACTAGGCCAGAGTGAAAGAAACCCAGAGAGCTGCATTAATCCCTTGGTGACCATATTCAGTGGGCCATGCATTGGCCACACCAGCACATTTGATCAGAATAGAAACAGAACAGAAACTCACAGAATAGAAAAGGAAAACAAGATAAGTTAAAACTTTCACATAGAAACGACTTATATTGCAAAATAAAGTTCAATCTGAATCTTAACTAAAAAAAGAAATGTAAACAATAAATCACATTTTGTACCAAAACATGTAAAATATGACCACAAATCCATTCAAGCAGAATCACTCAAAACAAGTAACTCACACTGAGCTTCCTTAATGTAGTTTTTACTCGTGTCGTCATAGAATATAGAAAAAATCTGTTTATTTTCCTTAAAAAAATCAGGTGAAGTCTTTGAAATGTCACCAATGCAGACAACCTTTAATTTTTTTCACAAAACAAAAAGCCATTTTAAGTTAACTAAAAGGTTAACTCTAGAATGTATTACCATAACATTTCCATTTAAAATAATACATCCTCTTAATACGTATATTTTAGATTCTTCAGCTACAGTTGGTTTAAATGCTTAAAATTATCTAATTACTGATTTTCTGCTATGGCTTGGCTGATAAAATTCAAGAATTGAATCAAAACTTTGCTGGAACTCCTTTGTTAAAATGGGAGGGCAATGTGCCTCTCATTAACTACCAGCTACTTTTGGACTGTCAGTGTCGATTGCCTGCTAGGCAGCTCACCCCACAATGGAAATTATTTTATGGTACCTCCCTATGGATCTTACGGATCTTAGTAAGATCCTGGACTGCTGGACTACTGGACTGCTCCCTGCTCCTTTCAAGAACTATGAACTATAAAGTAAACATACTGAAAAGGCCGAAAAAAAAAGAGTCATGCCTTTTCATGCTGAGGAACTCCAGGCTTCAGATGACGCATAGTACTTAATGCTATTTACTGTTCCACTGTAATTATTTGGTGGCTGATCAAACTAATAAACATACCATTTGGCAGACTGGGTATTTGTCGTAGTAAGCAGATGTGAGCTCTTTTTTTTTTTCCACTGAGACTTTTCTACTCCTTTCGTATCAGATCTGATTTAAGAGATGTCTCTCCCCACCACAGCATTCCCTCTCCACATCCATGCCAGACACCTATTCCACCCTTCGGAGCAGACATTACCACACTCCTTTGAATCAGCTGTTCATCGGGATGTGCTATGAAGTGGAAAAGTTAACTGATACAGTTTAACTCTACAAATACACATACATATTTTTCCTAACAGGCTGATTTAAGTGTTCTGATGTAGGGAGCAGCTGTAACACGTAACAGACTTGGCTAGGCCTGGGCATAGAGGCAGGAACTTATAAATTCCACCCAACAACTGAGGGAAGAGCAATGCTGAGATGCAGTCTGACTGCAGAGCCCAGACCACACTCAAAAATGAAAGCAAACAGCTACTCAGAGTTTTGCGTAGCAGCACGTAAAATATTTTCATTTCAAGAGACATTTGCAAACACAGAACATCCTTAGTTTTGTCTTCAGATCACAATAAAAGTTGCAAATTAAACAATCTTTGTTTAAAACCATACTTCAG
>NW_010400377.1:11588-15439 GCF_000710305.1 Buceros rhinoceros silvestris
ACTGCAATATACGACATGCTTGGAAACAATAAAGCTCCAGAAAGAGAAAGAAAATGGTGTCATTTATCCATCTGAATGTCAGTGGTTTAAAAAACAAAGTAGAGATGTTGCACATTTAACAAAAAGCTTAAGTTTGCGAATTTCCTCACGTGTACGGCAAATCTTTCTTTAAAAGCTGAAATCATGGTTACAGTAACTTCCTATTCAGTCATTTCCTTAATTAAACCATTGAACTTTAATGTGAAATACAGCCATTACAAAACCAGAAAGGAATCTGAACAATAACAATCCAGTCAAATGGGCAGCGCAATAACCAACAGCAATGTCAAGAACACTGGCTGATACTTTTTGGGCTAAATCAATTACTCTGTGATTCTCTGAGATACTAAACCAAGTTTTTGGAAACTCCGTACTGGATCAAAGCTGCGCTAGCCACATGATGTGATGCAGTGAATACTCAGCACAAAGGAGTTCTCCTTTGTAGAAGTTATTTTAAAAACAAACTGTATGGCACTTTTTTTCCAAATTTATGAAAGGTGGCAATTTTAGTCCAGCAAAACGTAGGCCTCATCAGTCTCACACAGCTGTACTGCCCTGGAATTGAAGACTACCCAGACAGAGGCATTTTTTTAGTCCCTTTTTATCTCCTTTCTACTCCAACATCGCAGTCCCCAGTGGTGCCTAAAATGTCGATGCTCTCATTTTAAGCAGGCTCTCTGCCTTGGACAAAAAGCCAACACCTTGGAGGGCGCTGATCACAACCGCTCAACCCAGGGCAGTGTCTTCTGCATGAGAGACAGCGAGTCTGTTCCCTTCGCAGTGCCAGAATCCCCTCCTGGCTCAGGAGGTGGTGATACAGTGCCTGCCTTTAGCAAAGAAAGGGGAAACCAGCGCAGGAAGGCTGCTAGGGACTCCAGGCAGGCTGGAGGTACTTACTGCTCCACCCCTGCCATCATAAGCCCTCCACTGTGCACCCTGCCTCAGCAGCAGCAGTGCAGCTCACATGAGCGTGCTCGTACCTGACTGGGATCACGCCTGCACAGCCACGCACTCCCACAGGGCACCGATCTGGCATTAATGACCGTGGGACCACAGTATTGGGGTTTGACACGATTAGCTCTTTTCTGTTGCTCAGACAGTAATAGCTCTGTGGGTCTCTAGTTACAGCCAGCTCACCCGCTGGGTAGGACTCTGCGAAGGGTCACGGAGTCACTGCAGAGAAGGACATGATCTGTTTTTCAGTCTGGTTTAGGGTGCAGGCACATAGCGTCTTCCTGAAGACACAAAGCCACTAGCCAGTCAAAACTGACAGCACCTTAGTTTTTGAGGGATCAGTAGGTCATTTAAAAATAAGAGAAAAAATGAGTTTACAGAACAAATGCTACCAAAATTCTGATGCCTGCTGTCTAGAATATAGATAGCCTTGCATAAACCCTTACATTTGGTCAGGATGTTTTTGATCGGTATAATCAAAGATTTTGCAAAATAATTGAAAGTAACATATGCACTGACTTTTGGGGTTTTGCATTACATATTTAACAACCTTTAACAGTGAAAATAAAAGGTACATTAGATACAAGGAACTGACTGATCCAATGGACCCATGTCTACCATACTTGAGTTACGTTGAGACTTTAAATTGGACTGAAGAGACAATGCTTAATCATTAAGTGTAAACCTTGTTGCGCAGATTGATACTCAGTGAAATGGACATACTAAAACTTACAATTTTTCCAGGTATTACCACACCTCCAAGAATTTTAAAAAGAAACCAAAACCCACAACCCCAAACCCAGACAAAACCTCAGGGTTAAGAGATTATTTTCAAGACAACAGTGATTCACGCAGGCTGTGGAGTAAGACACGGTGGTGTTTTCTCCTCTGCCTCAAACATGGCTCTTCTAAATGTTTATTCTAGCTGATTGCATTCTTAATTGCTAAAAAAAAAATCCATAAAGATATAAAATCCTTTAATCATGCATTTTAAAGTGCATGTTGTCTGCAGATTGATCCAGCTCCCAGATAACAGGATTTTTTTTTCCCACGTACTCATCAGGAATGGTAGGTATCACATTGCTAACTTCAACACTGCAATCTGATTTACGCAGGCCAGCCCAAGTGGATAGCTACTGAAATCAGCTGGATTCTTTTATGGGTACAAGATAGAACTGTACAGATAACACTGAAGATTGAGTGCAAGGGCTAGAGCCTGCTGATTTATCTAATTGGCTGCACTAACATATCAACAGAGCCTCCCCGGCCTTGCCAGCAGAATGCTGCATGAGAGCAGGCGCTGTGGGACCCTGCCTTTGCCTCACGCTGGAAATGCCCTGCAGCAGAGATTTCTGGATAAAGAGAAATCTTACTTTCAAAGGTGTACATCTGAAGTGATGACTTTTTGGTCCAGTTTACAAAATCTAATTTGATTGAATCCTGGATTTCTGTTTTGCTAGGTGCTTAAGTATCACTGAGCTAGTAATTAAGTAATAATAGCCATGATAACATCATGAAATTCATATACACTAGAAAAGACTGTAATCCTGCTGGGTGATAACATGCTCAACAACTACTTGAAATTAAAGACAAATGTAGGTAATATTCGATAACATGCTACTATTAATACTGCTTTTACTTTACAAACTCTGTTACAAGAAATATTTTTCAGTAATTGTTTAAGAAAACGCAGTACTTGTATAATAACCCTGTTAAACAAACAGACTGGCAGAGATACTGAGGCTTTGTTTGCAACGAAGATACTTCATTAAAGGGAAAACAAATCTGCTTCTGGGCTGGATCTCCAAATTGAAAGGGTTTTTCAGGTGATAGAAGTGAGTACTGCGCTGGGTCTCCAGCCTGATTACTTCCTGCACGGATGGTTTTGTCATTGTGCCACCACCCCTCCCCTGCGACTTCTAAACAACCCAGGGTCACTGTGTCCTCTCTTTAATTAGTATCTCACTGCTGGAGGGAGGGGAGAATGTCAAGGAAAAAGAGAATGAGAAGACTCTGTAAACAAAGGTCCTTCGGGGCATCTTAACAATTTGGACAAGGAATGGAAAAAATGCTCAGTTCTTTTGTCGGCAGTAAAAAAGAAAAAACTGGGGGGAGGAAGGTGTGTGTGCATGAATTTTAATTTTAGCTATATGAATTTGGATAAAATAAAGGAACTAATAATAAAAGAAACTAATTTTGTTCCCAAAAGCGCTTTACCATCCAATAAATGAATATATATAATACACATTTTTACAAGAAAGTGAACTAAAGTATGGTGTTCCAACCGTAAAGCAGCCAAAACCCTAAGACCCATAACTGAGCTCAAGTGGGGTGAAACCAATTCTTCTTCTTTGCATTAAAAGAAAACTTCTAATGTATATTTTTGTACAAAAGTGTTTGTATGGCAACGAGAAGTCTGTTGCTTTACTGCAATTTACACCTCTGTTTTCCATGGAAAAATATAGATAATCCAAAAATAAAATAGAGTATAAAGCAGTAAGAGAGCGCCACTACTTCGCACTAGGTAATTAGCTTGCCCTGAAAGTTCTCTAGGGTGAGGAATCATAAAAATAGCAGATATTACTAAAGGCTGCCCTTATCAAATGGGAAACATTGGTCCTATGAACACACGGGTTAAGAATGAAAACGTTTACCTTTTTTACTTTCCAGAATCTACACTATGACACACAGGAGAAACTGGGCACGTTTTGTTAGCTAAACACAACCAGAAGGTCAGGGCTTGCACAAAATTTAACTTTTCTTAGAATCTAGAGTATTTTACATATTTCAGATTACTTTTTTTCTGCTCTTTCCTGGTAAATCAGGAAGCGAAACTTTATTTTAAAGCAAAACTCCTG
>NW_010400377.1:15530-18244 GCF_000710305.1 Buceros rhinoceros silvestris
CGGCTGAAAGGAGGGCTCCTCTTCAAAGCCGACATCAGGAGAAGTTAAATGGCAGTTTGTCAGTCACTTGGCTGGCTATTGTAGCACGTAGTAGGTGGCCTTTCCCCTACTGGAATTTCCTGCTCCAACTAGGCCCTTAGGTTACTCGTGCCCTGAGTACAGGGAATGGGAAGAGAAACCACACATGCTTCAGAAGAAAACCTTACATGCAACGAGTTGGAGAAGAAACATGTTTGGAGCAGCCCAGTAGAAATGAGTGCCACAAATCTAATGTGGAGCTGTTGCTCGCACCCCATCCTAGCGCCTGCTGCCTTCAGCATTTGGCAGAGGATCTCTCTCAATTTCTGCTATCAGCGCTGTCACAGTTTTATGTAAAATAACGAAATGCTAATAAGGAAGAAGGGGAATAGACTCTGTAACCTGTCGCTACGGCCTTGATGTAAGAAAACTACATTCGAATCTTTGCCCTTATATTCTGTGTCCAAGCTAGTGAATGCAGAAATACATGCAAAACATATTGAGATGCTTAAGTACACGGAGAATTCAGTACCAGCTAAGACAGGACTTCCCTGGAGTGCCCCAATGACGCGCTCAGCTGCTCAGCCCCTGGAAGGATTTAAACGCTCTGCTCCTCTATGTAAAATTTAAATACAACTGAGCAATTTGGGGTTGGTGTGTTGTTCTTTTCGGTCCTCTTTTAAAGTCCTGGATCGTAAAGTGAGATGAACACTAGCCTTATGTCAACAAATCAAACGTGCAGCTTCAGTACGTGGATGCTTTTGGTTTTGCTTTGCGTTCTGAAGATCACAAACTCTGAGCAGTGTAGTCACCGCAAGGTGGGTTTCAGCTTCAATGGTGCAAGTCTGGCTGCGAGCTGAGCATTATTCAGTGGTTTTAGTCTATACCGCTAAGAGTGAGGCTTACCAGTACAGAGCTAGCTCAATTTCTACTGTTGGATCGCAGTATAAAAGCATCCAGAATCCTACATTTCATCTTAAATATATGGAATATACAGAATACCTCCCACCCCTTCTGTGTAACTCTGCAGTGTTAAAGTGAAGAATGGCCTGATTTTTAGGGTATTTTTTTTTTACAAAATCAGATATACCTTTCAAATACCTGTCTCTCTAAAATCAGATTCACAATTTTCATGACTGCATTTATGATGTCAAACACTTAGGGCAGGTAAGAGTGCCATTCCTTGTGCCCTAACTCCTCTCCCCTCCCACCTTGCACAACCATAGCAGATTAAAAAAAAAAAAAAACCAAACCAAAAAAACCCAACAAAACAAAACCAGCAAACTAATGCACTCTCTGGGGAAAGGGAAATAAAAAGCACATTTGAAACATATGAATTTTAGCTTTAAAAACATTGACATTGATTAAAGATTTCCATAGTGTACAATTTACAAGAAATTACCTCAGCAGGGTGAATGGATTTGGTTTCATAATCACGAAGTTCCCTGAAGTTCCCTAACTCCATGGTATTATATTCCAAGCAAGCTTGTATATTACGTTTAATTTAGCTTTTTTCAGGAAGTGATTTTACTCAAGATTGAATACAGCTGTTAGCAGAGCTCACTGTTCCAAAACTGTTTCTATGCAAACTGAAAAAAGAGACATTTCTGGAGGTGAGGATTCGTATCCTGGTTCTGAAACACAAAATGCTTCAGAGAAGCCAAGCTCCACTTCCAGAAAATGTTACTGAAGAACTACAGTCTTCAAATATTTAAATACGAAGGAATGAGAGAAAGGTCTCTGTAACATGTCTGACGACTTCAACGAATTGCTCAATCTTCTTTAACAACGCACAGCTCGCACACTCGCTGGTCTCAGAAAAAGAAACATGGTGACAGATATACCCCTTCTTGTCGTGTTCCACGCATTAGTATTACAAAACCCACTTATGGGGGGCTGTGGTGGGGTTAGTTGCATTTACTACTTCATCTCGCTTCTGTTCTTTTAATATGCACAGAACAGTGTGCTGGCATACCGAGCAGGGCCTCTGCAGAGGAAACACTGCCAGCTAAAAACACAGGATGTAATCGAGACCACAAGAGACACACGCTGTTATAAATGTAACTATGCTGGAGGTATGGGAAAGAAGAAAGAAACACTCTTATTCTTCACTGCCAGTTTTAATTGTTTCAGTGACATTTCCCCACTCCTGTTTTGTGCCAATATAATGAGAAGAAAAATAATCAGGTTTAATTACTTTTGCAGCTAAGGTAAGTGCAGGATTCGGCATTCGAGCCCAGCCATCGGTTTCTCCTTGAGGTACCTCTCCGTTAGCTGTTCACGTATCTCTGATGCCCAGCACATGCTCTTCGTGCAATGCTCACTCAAAAATTAGACAAGTAGAAACACACTGTGACAGCCAAACTCCCCATCAGCGTTTGCACCCTGGACACCCCTGCTTTCTGTTAAAAAGCACCAGGAAGTGAAAGTGACTAAAGATCGCTAAACCGATTTCTGTCTTTTCTACAAAGAAATGTTTTCTCTAAAGCCATCAAGAGCAAGCGAGGGCCCTAAAACGCTCCCGGTTTTAACAGTAAACGGTATTCATCATAACACGTCTTCAGACGTTTGAAATCTGGCCTACTGCCCCGCGGATGGGCAGGGGCGCGGGCAGTGAGGGGGGCGGGCCCGTCCCCAGGACGAACGGCAGGCGCCTCAGGCCCACGCCGCCTCGCTTATCGCCCGTGCCCTGCGCT
>NW_010400378.1:0-4191 GCF_000710305.1 Buceros rhinoceros silvestris
GTGCATCCAACGCATTAAGACAGAGCATCTCCCCAGAGAGCCCCGTCCGCCTCTGCGCAGCCGCTTCCCTCCTTAGCCCTCGAGGGAGCTCACCGCCCCCCACGTCAGCTCATGGCGACGAGGAACAGAAGTACCCTCTACCACCTCTATCAATTCCACGGCAGCTGCTCTGCGGGCACAATTCGCCTCCAGCCAGGCACACGGGGCGGAGGCAACGCCGGTCAGGCTGCCGCAGATACAGTCCCCACTGCCAGCACGGCCAAGCCCCAGCCTACACCAACGGAAGGAGAAAGATCATGTAACACAGGAGCAGGTGGACCAAGGAATGGCAGCTTTGAAGGACCTTTTCCAAACAAACTTTCTGCGTTCCCAGAAATACAGGCCACGTATGACCGTCCAGTTAATGATGCCTTGCTAACAACACACCAGTTACCTACTTCTCAATAGTGCATCAGAGCCATTTTCACTCTTCAACGCTTTTGCAAGCCAGAAAAGCAGTCCTGACACACAGGGTTCATTCGGAAACCAGAACAAGAACCAAGAGTCAAGTCCAGCTTCCACACAAGCCTTTTCCCACACAGCAGCGAAGGTATCCTGGTGCCGGACACAAGCAGCGAAGGTATCCTGGTGCCGGACATGCCTGAACAGCAAGATCTGGTTACCGAGGGAAGGTAAGGCTTCACTGACAATAATTCAAACCTGGAGATGACTCTCCGCAGTCATCTGGTGTCCTAGTAACAGCCTTCCAAGAAGGCAAAAATCCTTCTCTGGCAAAAGGATATCATGTTATTCCATTGCTATCAGCCATATTTCTCCAAGGATTTAAAAAAAGATCTGAAAGTTATTTTTGTCTCCATAGGATGGATCGTTTGAGAAAGGAAGTACAATCATTTATGCCAAACTTAATTTAATTTCTTTATTTTACAAACAAAAATATACATTTAATCTCTATTTTCTCTTTTCACACACACCCCCACATACACACGACACACTTCTGCTCAAGGACCATTTTGAATATGGCCCAAAGCATTATATATACATAAAAATACACAACAGGAGGAAGGTCAGTCCATGACCTAGCGCAGAAGCTCCTCAGCAGCAGAACTTGGGACACTCCAGAAATACGGAGTGTTTGCCAGCAGAGGACAGGACGGACATGTCGACCACCAGCACAGGTGATTCTGCAGCACTGAATTCAGCTGATGAAAAGGCAAATTCATACCCTGCTCTTCACATCACCAGGGAGGGTAGAGGGTGTGGACAGTCAACAAATACTCCCTGGGACAGAAAAGCAGTTGCTCCTTTATTTCTCAACTGCTTTAAGACCTTCCTATCTCTTGGCTCTGCCCAAGGCCCGCCAGCTCCAGGAAGGCTTTGCAGGTTTCCCTGCACTTTGTAACAGCAGCTCGGGATCAGTGCTGTCTGCAGCCTGAGGAGCAGCAGCAGGGCAGGTCGGGCACCACGTCACCCATCCCTTTCAGCATAAACGAGCAAGCGCGTGGCTCAGGGCAACTGACAGCAAGTGACAGGAAGAGCACGGAACAGTTCTGATGTGGCAGGGCTGAGGGCCAGTTGCTTGTTCAGCCCTTAGTCATTGCATGGAGGGGAAATGTGAAAGGCTCTTGATCTGCAGGAGACATCAGCTCTCATACACAAACAGAAGCCTTTCTACCTCAAAAGTAAATTTAAAAAAAGAGGGTGGGTGTTTGTTTTCAAGGTGCCAGTGCTACTTAGTGGCCTGCAGGGCAAAGCCCACAGGCAGAACAGAGGCTGCATTGCTCATTAACTGAAGACGAGCAAAGGGCCTGCATAGTTTTGTCAACCACTGTGAACTCCGCGTTCTTACCCAAACTTCCTTTCCCTATGGTGGGAACACCTGGTAGCAAATGCTTTCCCCTACCTGCCCACAACGCAAACTCACACCCCCACGCTGTACCCAGCATGATGATTTCCCAGAAACTTACCTGAATATCCTTCAGAACAGCAGTGAGTTGCACAAGAGATTCACACAGTTCCCAAACGCTTCAAATTCCCTCTTTCTACCATCTCTAGTGGGAAGTTGCTACGGCTTATAGCAGATGTTCACCTACCTGCAGGACTCAGGTAGGAGAGCACCCCCAGAGCTAGAGGAATACACCTCTTCATCCTTGGAGAGCACAGAGCGTCCCAGAAACCAGCCTGATGCAGCTTTCCGGTGAACAGTCCCTGGATTGGAACACAATGTCTTGACACTGCATGCCAGACAGCTTAGACAACAGTAGTCCCTTTTCCAGCATGGAAGAGGTTAATAAGAAGTTCTAGATAGTCTTTTAAGTGACCCACACTCCACATGCACATAAGTATTTTCACCATATTAAGCCATAGAACCCAGTCAGACCAGCAGAAGCTTGGGGATCTGAACTGCAACATCAGAGATGGACACTGCCAGAGAAACATGCTCAGCTCCCACCTGCCTCCCAACTCCGACCACCACCAGGCAGCTTGATTCCAGCACACCTACAGTGTTCGAGAGTTTCTGGTCACCAAATACTGACAGCTCAGACTCATCATGGGCTTCTGCTCTGCCTCAAGCACCTGAATGTCTCTGGAGCCTTCACCTGCAGAGCTGGCTTCCTCCTTCAGAGCACTCTCCAAGCCCCTGCCAGAGCCAGGACGCAGGGTGCAGATGGAAAATGCACCTACCTCACAGGTTTCAGTCTTGAAACTCAGCCCTGATTCATCAGCTAGATTTTCCTGTGAGCCCAGAGGCACACTAATACAGCCTCCAGAGACTGTTCCATAGCTACTTCAGCTCAGCTGGACAGCAGCACTGTCTGTCCTGTCTCCCTGTTGTTCAGTCAGCTCGTGTCCATGCTGCCAGCATCCAGCCACCCAGTACACTCCCAGAACAAAGAACAGTTCCTTCCTCTTCATACCTCTCTTCTCCTTCCCACACACTCAGAACAATCCTTTTAACCCCCAGCAACTGCAATTCATTATTTCCATCAGTATTAGCTGAAACCAGAGACGAGCCCAGCTGCCTGTTCAGACACTGCTATCACCACCTATGCTGTTGCATTATGACAAGACCCAGACAACCGTGCTGCTTGAAAAAGCCCAGGAAGACCATCTTTGGTTTTAACCACCAAACTCTTTCTATATATGCACGATACAGCAGTCAAATCAACACCATCATCCCTAACTGCCATTCCCGAATTGGCAGACAATTGCTTTCAGTCACTGAAAAGGAAGAGGTGCCAGTCAGGCCTGTCTTCTGGGTCATATTCACACCTGGAACACAGAGGATCAGCAAGGTTCAGAGTTGCTGAACAAAACTGTCCTACATTGTTCTCAGGTAGTGCCAAAGAACGTTCTTTCCAACAGGATTTGGGCCACCAACTTAGTTCCACAATATGTTTCAGAAATCCTAAGGAAGAAAGGAAAACCACGGCAGGTAGCCAAGGACAGATTTCCAGTGGACATCCTACAGCTGTGGTATGGGGGAGTTTGGAAGGACAGGAATGAGGCATCGTGTGAAGCCCTGCCTTAGGCATTGATGGCTTTCCAGCGGTCACTGTCTATGCTGTTGATGCTGCCCACGTGATACGGCATAGAGGCCACGTCATCCAGGTAGGCTGTGGTGTCAATCTGAGTGCTCGAGTAGAATGCAGAATCCATTCCTTCCTTCTTGGCAACTGCGTAAGGGTGGGGTAGGTGCACATCCACATCCTCAGGTTCATCCACCTGACTTTTGTAGGAGAAAAGGATCTTCGGTTCAGACCTGGAGTAATGACAGATTTCAAGTACATGCTTAAGCAGTGTAGTGACAAAGCCGCTTATCCTTAACTGAAACTCTGCAGCACTAAGAAATAGTGTATTTAGACCCTAAAAACTCTTCACACTACCTTGCAGTCCTGAAATAAACCTGGCAGAGCAATAGCCATAAAGCAGTGCTAAATGCAGCTTTGGACTAAGAGAAATAAAAATGGCAGGATCCTGACTCCAGTCCAAGAAAGGTGCTCTCAATTCTTGGAAGTTCTGAATTACTGTGGGAACAGCATCCAAACACCACCAGACTCCACAGCAGCCTGGTTACCGACACCACCAGAACTGGAGTCTGCCTCAAGTTCAATCTGTGTGCATCAGGAAAACCACAATACAAACACACTTGTGGAGCAGCAGTTTCCATCTCGAACTCCAGACACTGTTCTC
>NW_010400378.1:4291-7682 GCF_000710305.1 Buceros rhinoceros silvestris
CCTAGGTTCTTAACTATTTTAAAGCCTACTATTTCTTGCTTAGGGACAACAAAAGCTAAAGCCTAAATAAACTAGCACACTCGGTTCTTCCTACTAAGATGCATCTCCTTTGAGTGGCCACACGGCGGCAATCCCGACCCAGGAATCACGCTCCCGTGTGCTTTTAACCGCTGACTCTTGAGCCCACTGCAGTGTCCTCCTCAGCCAAAGAGTTACCTCATCCCTAGAGCCTTTCTACAAACCTATCCCAAAACTCACCCAGAAGACCATTTAACCTTCTGTGACTCAATCTCTCACTGATCTTTTATTTAACAGCTTCAGCATAAAAACTCTGTACTAAACAGGCTGCAGACACTGAAGAAGTGATTGTCATAAATGTTGGAGAGGAATACAGCTATCGGCTCTGCTTTGCATACCAAGGAGTCTCAGACAGAAGCGAGCAGCCCTGGATCACAGAAGAAAAACCTGAAGGCCAGAAGTTAAAAACTTCCCTAACTGGCATTCTGGTTGCTGCCTTTATTCTACAGAAGGGGAGAACGCGAGTGCAATACAATTAAATGACAATATACACCCTCTAAATTCTGATTCTTGGCTACTCACCCAAAGAAGCCCTTCAGTAATGCCACATAGATGAGAGGTGCAAAGAAGCTGAAGTAAAGGAACGTGGTAGCATCAACACAGCTGTCAACAGTAAAAGGGAGCATGAAGGAATTTAGCACTCAAGCAAAATACAGCTGGACAACAGCAATCACATCCCCCCAGAATGATCCAATTTCCCTCCAGGGTGTCCAGGCAGAGGACAAGAAAAGTCTTGCGCTAAACAAATTCAAGCTGATGCAAAGTAACAGACATTGCCATCAACATGCATCACTGCTCCTGAACCATGAGGGAACCATGCTAAGACCCAAGGTCTGACCAAGAGCAGTCTGAGTGCTCCCAGTTTTGACTCTCAGAAGTGACACTGCTCCCTGCAGAACGAGACTCCATACATGAATGAGGGTAACTACATGCTATTTCTAGCAAACGGATTATTCCCTCCCTTATTACCCATGAAATAGGAGCCAATGGCCAGGCATCAATGGATTGAAACTACTACTCTCACTCACCACCTCCAGACCACTGCAGAGCATGCAGTCCCACAGACCTCCACTGTGAGTTTCCTGACCACTTAGAGGGCTTTCGGCATAAAACAGAACCAACAGCTTAATTCCTTCTCAGGAACACAGCACAAGTTTGTGTTCTTGGGAGAGGCAGTGTTGAAGGACACTCAAATGCCACCTGAGAAACTGGGCTGCAGACCTCTCCCAGCATACATACCACAATCCTTCTATGATATCCACACAGAGGAGGGCACTGCCCAGGCCCTGCACCAGGTTAAGCAGTGCCAGGATTCCAGCATAAACATAAAAACTCTTCCTGGCTGTGGAAAGACATGGTCACAGATGAAGCTCAACCTCATAAGCACCATCCCAGTGCAAATCTGTTTGATGAAGATAGCAAACCCCTCAAGCGCATCGCACTATGTCACCTGTTTAAGAACTCCCGAAGAATCAATACTGCATCTTCCTGTCTCAAGCTGGCAGGACTGATGGAGGTACAGTGGACTAAACCACACCCTCCCGCACCTGTACACACACCACAGGGTGGGTTTTGAAAACACATGGTTGTGGCAACACATGGAGAGATGTCATAGGCCAGCATCTGGAAACAGTGTCAGTCGCACAACTGAACATTAGAGAAACAAAACCCCCCACAGCTGAACCAGAAGCTGAGCTCTTCCAATGTACAGCACTAACACAACTGCTCGGGAGATCTGGACGGCAGCAGCAGGGTGTGCTGGACACTAGGCACATCAGAGCCAGGACCACCTGCTTCTGGTGGTCTGCTCCCTCAGGGTACCCACACAGAGATGCCAACACTAGAGAGAACAACCCAATGCAAACATCTCAGTAACAGCTTCTCTCCCTATTCAAGGACTGCAAATATTCCGCAACAGGAAAAAAAAAAAAAAACGAAGAACCATCTCAAAACAAATGCACAGGTAAAAATTACTAAGCAGCTCCCAACCAGCCTTTCTCTCCCGTGGGATGACCAGCACGTACACTCAACATCACCCATGCATTCCATAGGAAGCTGTTATTAAGAAGCCATTTCTTACAGCTCTCTGAAGATTATATGTTTACATGACATCTGTATCATTAACTGAGCAGTAGATCTTGTTTTCTTAACGTAATTGTTTAGCTACTGAAGTAGCGATGGAGCTCTTACCCTGCTCCCCAAAGACACAACATACTATTTTTCCATCGATAACTTATCGGTCCTTTGCCATGTGTCCGTACTGAGACAGAGGGATGTATCTGCAGCACAACCACATACAGGAACCTCTTACTCCCATTTATGTTTTATCCTGGCACCATCTCCATCTATACTATGGAACACACTACAGTCACTCACAGGGCAAAGAAATCCGGTCTTTCAGAGGAGTTTTTGGAAGAATCACCACCAAGGAATAGACCTGTTGAGACAAAGAACTAACTGTTTCACAGCTACTTGGCAACTGAACTCAACGATCTTTGCAGGGATGGTGTGTGGTGTCATGCGCTCCCTAGATGTCTCTAGGCAGAGGCACAGACCCTCTGATATTAAACCCAACGCAAATGGTGCAGAGGTGAAGGCCCCACACTTCCACTGCATCAGCACAAAAAGGCTGGTCACTGAGAGACAAGGGAGTGAAGAACATCTGAGTTCAGCTGGAATTCAGCTGCTGCAGCTTACACCACTCCCACCACACCTTTACTGCTTCAGCTTCCTTGCCACATGAGATGTATCAGTGCTGCACTGGATCAGGCAGGAGGGGGACTAGGGCCTTATTATACACAAACCATCCCCATTTAGAAAATACCAAGAAGCTATCAGAGCGCATAACACATGCACAGTGCTTACCAGAAAAAAGAAACAGGAGCTGGCAAGCCAAAAGTGTCTCCCTCCATGGCCGTAGATGTTGAAGTCTTCTGCTGAGAGGTGGGCATCAGGGTACAGGATTTCCAGGGTACCCTAGGAGGGAAGTGGCACCAGCATGAACCTGTCACAGGCAGCATCCTCACTAGAGCACGTGTCTGGACGAAGGAGACTGCGTTTAAGGAAATTCAGACAAGCTGCCCTGCCACCTAAGACCCAACCATTGCCCTGCTTAGACCAAGTTAAGCTCACACAGGAAAAGGGGAAGAAACTGAAGACTGATGAGAGGAAAAAAGTGGCAGAAATCTATATCTGAAGGACACCAGCATCAATGATATCCCAGAAGAAAGACTGAATGAAGGGATGGGGGGTGCAAGCCGCTGTCTGTCTGAAACAGACCGAGAGTTCCATTTTCATGTCAAAAGTAGACCTT
>NW_010400378.1:7762-18000 GCF_000710305.1 Buceros rhinoceros silvestris
TGCTGAAACACGCAGAATGTAAAAGCCCGCGCTCCTGCAAGAGCTGGGAAAGGACACTGTCTCATTCCCTTGAATTCCTGAAAAGTGGTATGAACAGAAGCCACCACACAGAGTACAGAGAGAAGAGTGCTTGTAAGCACTACTGAACCCAGATATAGCTCAAACACTTGGTATTTAATGAGACTCCTCCAGTTTTATCATGCGGTAATGATCAGCTCACTGCCTACACAAGTATGAGCCTGCTCACAGAACAGAGATCTGTGTGTTATTCCAGCACAGTCCCAAGTGTAGAGACACAGGGCTGACCACTTACATACCGAAGAGACGAACAGACCCAGACACATACTGCATTGTTCTGAGAGATGGAGACACAGCTAATACACTGAGCTGTTACAAGCCAGCTGCTAGCGTGAAGGGAAGCAAGATCTCAGCTCTCGGTCGGGAGACAAGAGCCCCCCTGCACTGCCTTTACCTGGCAAGCACACCCCAGGTCTCTCCAGCTAGTTTTCTTGGCACTTGAGGCTACACTTAGAACTCGTGGCTCAGGTGTGAAAAACCTCTCAAGTCCTGCTCCATGATTCACTGAACAAGGCAATCCATCTAAACCTCATCTCACTTCCTCACCCTGGCTGAGCCATTCCTGCCATAAAGAGGACAAGGTGTATGCTCTGGGGATCCTCTTACATTACTACAAGCACCCAGTCTTCCCCCAAAACCTCATCCAAAGAGCGAAGCCATCGCTTTGCAGATAGAAGTCCCACACTTAACTGCCTACCTCCAAGGAAAATCCCCTCTTTTGCAAAGACTAGTTCTTCTGCTCCAGTGCACTCACCTGGGTGACAGAATATGCCAGAGACAGCACCGTAGTGATTGCCAGAACACGTTTCACGCTCGATTTGCTCTCCAGGTGACCTGAAATTAAGGAATACAGAAATGAGTCAGGATGTAATTCCAGTCCTGGTAAAAATCAGTAATCTCTCCAAAACCAATACAGGAAAGCATTTGTAACTCCAGAGGCCTTCAAGGGAAGGTTAAAGGTCACTTAAGCACTAAAAACTGCTTCCCCTGTTTGGAGAACTGAGCCTTCGACAGACAAAATAATACTTACAAAACAACAGCTTTTAGCTCGCTTTCCTCTTGCCCACACTAATATAGAGAGAGCAACTAAGTCCTTCTGCTGGGATTACAGGAAAAAAAAAGCCAGGAATGACTCCAGTATCATGTACACTGAGATGTTATAAAGTTTCTTCTCAGGAAAAAAAAAAATTGACAAGAGCCCGGGTTAGAGCAGGCACGAAGGGCTTACGTAATTTAGAGAAATCTGCATTGGAATACGCTGGAGCCGGCAGTCCCTGAAAGCTCATTCCAACCTAAATTATTCCATGAGCTCTCAAAAAATGAAAGAACTAGTGCTCAGATCTCCCACTGGCAGATGGAACAGTGACACCTACCAACTCCTCTCCTCTACCTCTGACCCATGGGACAAACACTGAAATTGCACAAGCCATAGATCTGTAAATATAATCAGGCTTTTAGCCCTTTCTAACTAGAACTCCCCAATTTGTCCTTTGTCTTTATTCACTTTATAGAATCAGCTTCTCCACAAACTTACAGATGCAGCCTCTGTGGAAAGAAAGTGAATAGGAAACATTCAAAGCACTCAAAAACCCCCTGACACATACCAAAAGCAAGACCTAGAATCACCACACTCAGTTCGATCGCCAGAAGGAAGAACCTTGTGATCTCCCACAGGATCTGAAGGATAACAGAAACCAGACACACATGATTAGGTGGAGCCAGCAACAATCTCTGCTGCAAGGGGTGGCAGCCTCTGAATGGAGCAGGTCATTTCCACAAACGCTCCTCATGCTTTGTAGGGATCTAATTATATGCTTGTTTCAAGCCCAGTCCATGCAAACAGTACAGTTGTGTGGGAGTGAGCAAATAGCACGCCTACAGAAAGGGGAAGTGGCCATGGTTTGGGGATCTGCCACTTGTCTGGGATGTGTTCTTTCTGCTGTACTCCCAAAGTACACAAACCCAGGAAGCCATCAAAAGTATAATATTAAAGGAGGCCAGTTCTTAAAGCAGTAGATTCTGCAGTTCTACTAACACTGAACAAACTCAGTATTCTGCACTCCTCCAAAGCCATGGTCCCTAAATCTAAAGCATATCCAACTCTAAAGCCCTCCCACCTCCAGCTTGTCATTTTCATACCTGTTTTATTTGGTGAAACAAGACCAAAAAACCAGCAGGTGAGGCAGCTTTCCTGGTAGGTATGCGATAAATCAGTACCAAACCTAGAACCACAACCCTGACTCTGCCTTATCGATCCTTTTTCTCTGAACACTGAACAGCACTCGCTCTTGAAGAAACAAAATGTTTTAATAGGCATTTGAGGAAACACTGCTAATCTCAGAAAATATACAGAATAAGTGTGTGTGTATATATACACGTGTCTGAGACAGAAGAAACATAATATACACTTTTACAGGAAAAACTGCAGAGTGTCTGTCTTACTGCACAGCTTCCCAGCAAGGTGCACTTAGCAACAGCACCAAGAGAGCTGAAGAATAGCACCTTTTCACCTATTCTCCATTACTCAAGTCCTGGATATCCACTGAACAGAGGTGAATGAAAATGCTACAAACTCAGCCATTCACAACAAACAGTGCCTTACAATGCTCTGACAGGGAACAGCAAAAGAGCCACACTCACCCCAGAGAATAAAACCAGAAGACCTGTACCCTATGGGCAGCTTTTCTTCCTCTAACAGCTCAAGAACTACAGGGCTTCTTGTTTTAGATAATATGCTGCTACAAATCAAATGACTACAAAGAAACAGCACGTACAAAGCTATTTCCTGTTTGCTAAGGGTTTGCCCTGTACTCAGAGTGGCTGCAAGGACATTCAGAGATCAGTGTCAAAAGGGAATTATTTGCTTTCAATACAAAAGAATTAAATATTTTTCAGAGAGCAACTCAAATACTGCAAGAGTAACAAAGGCTGGGTCTTGCCCATCCACTAAAGGTACTGGAATGCTTAGCTCTGGCAAAGCAGAGTCATTCCATCCCTGCAACAGGCAAGTTTTGCTGCCACTATTTGTCCATCTATCTTAGGATGTCCATTGTTTTACAGCCTTGGATGTTGTGATCATTTAGACACAGCTATTGGAACAGGATTCCATAGCAGACATAACCATGAGTACTGCAAAAATCCCTCTCTTCTGGCATGCACATAAAAGGGAAGCTGTAGCAGATTGCTGCGATCAGAACCGCCCAAAGCAAAGCCTCTAAAATTAGTGTCGTACCTACCTTATCAGCAACTGTGGCAGCATCAGAGGCGCTCACAGTCATGGAGACAACAGCACGGGCAATACCAACTAAAGCCACCACAAATACCTACACAAAAAGACAGCAAAAGTGAGCTCATGTCAAAAGGCACATACGCAGCTGTGACCAGAAACCTTTTTGGGATATCATTTCCAGGTAAGACTGAAAAAAGCACCCACATCAGGTAACAGAAGTCACTCATACCAACTACCACACTTTGGATCTGTGACAGAACTAAAATCTGCAGCTCTCTCACTCAACACTGACAGTGATCAGAAATGCACAGGAAAAAAGTCAGCCATGGCCAACAGCCTTAAAACATCTTATCCTGCTACGCAGTGCAACATAGAGATGCCCAAGTCAGCTCATGTACCCTTTAAGCATGACAGCATGGAGCTCAGCAAGACTAATTTACCAACTCCTGTGCTGTCACAGCCATACTACGCAATTAAGAACTCAGCTGGATATATCTGCCCGCTGCAGTGCAGACTTGCCCTCCAAGAAAGAAGGTTTTTTCAGATAAAATTCTCCAAGTCACAGGCATGAGACAGAGAATGAGAAGAGTCCAAGACTCTAAGGTGGCTGGAGAATGGAAATGACCAAGAATAATATAACAATCCCTCCTGGGGTGGAACACTCTGGGACAAAACACTGATAAAAGGAGAAGGGTCTCTGAATATAATGGTGTTCTAGAGCAGCAGTAACTCACTGGGGAGGAAAACCACAGTGTTTTTCCTTCCTCTGTAAGTAGGTAGAGACTCTTCCCATCTATTAACTTTGCTTTAATCAGACGCCACAAGAAAACATTCCTTCCAGACATGACAAACAGCCCTTTAAAAGGAAATCCTCACAGAACACACCTCCATCCTCATTTGCCAATAACATACTCCAGAAGATCAAACTGAATGAAAGTGTTTTCCTCTAAGGCCATTTCATCACTTTTTGCTTCTCTGTCTGTTTGGAAAAAGTCAATAGCATAAAGTCAGTTCACTTTTTTCTTCCCTTGGGTTTATCAGAAGTTCTGCTTTCCAAGGCCTTTGGCATGAGCTTACTACTGAGCCATGTGCATTACTGGAAGCATAAAGGAAGATTTAAATCCAGACTGGAAATGATTGGTAATATTTTTAAAAGTCTGGAGCATCTGTGTATATACCTTACTAGCCAAAACTGCGCCCAAGCCCAGTGCCCACACTCCTGGCCTGAATGAGCTAACAAGACTTCCTGCCAAAGATGCAGCTGAGGCTACTAGCTCGATTTGGTTTTGATGCTTCTTGGGGTTTGCCATGCCAGCACCTGAACGCAGCCCAAAGGAGGCTGTCTCCTGTCTAACCAAATTCATGACATACATTTATTTACTTCTAAGACCTGCGCTAATCTCACCGCGAAAGAGCATGCACAATATGCCACACCCTGAGGCAAGCCAGGATCTCAAAAAGAATCTATGATAAAGCTTCTGAATGTTATTTTTAAACAAATCCATGTAGGTCCTTAGCAGTGTTTACCATGGCCCGTGAGCAGTCTCATAGTTAATAGGTACGATGTTCAGAGATTGCTGCCTTAATATGATCAAAGGTTGCCTGTGCCTTTTTAAACTGGGGAGAGACAAGATCTCAGATGTTTGAGAACTGTAACTGTACTGCCTATACATTCTGTTTCCACCTTAAGAAGTATCAAGAACATCAAGTCAGCAGCCACTGTGATATGACAGGAAAGAAACAAACAGGGATGGGTTTCTGCATTCCCAGACTAACCAGAACCCTGTCACATCACCTTTTTCTACAGCGTGACTAAGCTTTTCAGCAGCTTCACACAAAGTATTCTCAGTGTTTCATTTTCACCGCCTCAGTGAGAAGCAGGGTTTATGTCACATGCTACTTACAGCAAGGAAAGTGTAAAATACTAGAATCCAAGACAACAAAGCAACAAAAGAAGAAAAAAGGATAAGAAAAAAGGTCACAGGAGAACAAAATCCACTCAAAGCCAGCAGATATGGTCCCAGAACCTGTGAAAAGCAGAATTCAGACAGCAAAAAAAAGAAGAAACCTATGTCTACTTCTTGCAGTACACCTTCAGCTGAAAATAGGTGTTACCCCTGCAAGATCTGGTCTAGGCTCTCTCTCTCTACTAGTTCTGTGATACTATACGTGAGCGGTAATAAAAAACTCAAAACCAGTCATCCGTTCAAAAGCACAGAGCAGTACTCACTAGTATGTAGAACGTAGTGAAGATTGGGCTGGAAGTGACCCGGATTTTGGCCCTGGCAGAGGGCAGCTTCCAGAGAAGAAACATAAAGAAAAGCACATTGGGGACCAGGAGCAGAAGATCCCAGTAGCGGACTCTGAAAAAAGTAAACAAAACTTTTTTCCTGATCTTCAGCATCTAGAAGGGAAGGCACCAGCCCCTTCTCAACCAAATTCAGAGACAGAAAGCTTTTCCCCCTGTTCCAGGGTCAGACCATGGTCCCATTTCCTCCATCTCACCTGGACTTCCCAATGTCCTCATAGAGCAACAACAGGCACTTGTGTGGCACAGTGATGTTGGTGTCGTTGATTGCCTGCGTTGTTGTTGGGGAAAAAGTTGTCACATTATCCAGTGCTGTCACCAGGGCAGTGGAATGCATGATGTTGTCAGACACAGAGAACCTCATCACAGACATCGTTGACCGGAGCATCCTGCCTTCCTTCTATCCAGGTCAAACACAGAGCAAGACAACACAGCAGAGACAAAAAGCAACACTAAATCAGTTTGAGTCAGAGCTAACAACTCACATTCCTGCCACTAGGCCCCTCCACAACTGCTTCCTGCTTGTTACAGCAAATCATCATCATCCAAAAGACTATGACACATTGAAATGCCACCTGCCCTTACTCCACACAGCCATTAGGGTGGACGGTACAAACCTGCTATCTTGTACCAGAGTAACAAGCACCTTTGAAATAGTGTAATCCTCTACTGGATTAAATTGCTGGGTTTTGAGCTTGGGCAGATTCACAGAAGAAATTAAGACTGAGCGGCAATACATGGCATCAAATGGAGACAGAAACCCTGCTGTACCACAACGTCAAAGTTATTGTACGAGCTCCCGAGATCAAGAAGTTACAGTCAATTGTTTGATGTCAACTATTTCAAGAAAAAAGAAGGCCACTACCCCCAACCTGCTGCTGTCACCAGCCCTGCAGTCTGCGAGCATGGAGAGCATCACATATTTTTACCTAAAGGGACTGTACAGACTCTGTCTTCTAAAACCAACACTGGCAAAAGCCAGTATTTGACACTTTTCTTCTAACCCTCTGCAAGACAGCAGAACTATTCTGATTTTAAGCACAACAGTAAGGCTGTGAAAAGACAGCCCCTATAACCCTGCTACCATAAAGTTCTCCAGCTTCTTTACATCCACCAGTCTCCACTGCACTGCTATTGCATTGCTCTTCTCAGACACAGATCAGCACCATCACTGGCAGTTTACAAACCCAGAATCAGACACAGTCTTACCTCACGGGTTTCCTAAGGTCAAACTCTCAGGCACCTGAGCGCTACGGTCAGATTCAGAAGAGTCACAGCACTCAGATCTTTTGCCTGCCCTACCTGACACCTCTTCTGCCTCTCAAAGATGTCAGGACAGAATTTCCCATTACCCTAAAGACACTTTTTGGTACTGCCTTCCCTGAGAGAACTTTGACGTCTTTTCTGCCATCAGTCTATCCCCCAGGCCCTACACTGCTGTGATATTAACTGTCCCTCCAGAATTGAGGGGTAACTTCGCTCTGCCATCCATAAAACTCCACATGCTTCATGCCTGTGCCAGTGCCTTTGGCAGAAACCACACCAGCAGTGATTTATCCCTCTGTTGGGCTTACAATCACCTTGGAAGCTTAAGTGGAATATGGCACAAAGTGCTTTACATCAGAATTTAGTATATACTAGAGTTTAGACCTGATTTACCTTAACTAAGCCTTCTCCTGAGTCAATGTACCACCTTGTGCAAATCCTCTCCTCTTCCACCCTAAAGCAACAACCCTCATTGTTAAGGCACTTGACTAGCTACAGACTGAATCCAAACACAAGGTCACATCATCCCTCCTGTCATTCCCCAGCTCAACAGACAACACAGATTAGGAAAAAATCTGCATCATCTGGCATGTTAAAGATGCACATTGCCAGAGACAGCACTCTAGCAGTCTGTGTGCTATAGTCAATCCAGGATTAATCTCAGAAAAATCTTCCTGTTTGACTCTTGCCCTGGCTGGCACAGCAAAAACTGACAAGACTCCATGACAGGACTCAGAAGGTATTTTCCCTGCGAGGTTCTGGGTGACTCACAAGTCAAGAAGAATCAACACAGGCCTGTGTCATCTGTTGAGCAGCACCTTTCCTATAAACTGCTCAAGACTGTCAGCCACAGGCTCTTCCTACTCTTCAGTGGCTGAGAGTCTTCTCAGGTGTTCTAAGAAGTAAGAGGATCACCCACCCTCAGCTAACAAACCTTCCCTTGGATTCGTCCATGCTGTCACATACTCACTGAGCCGGGATTTTTCTTCTGCGATGGCCATATGCTGTGCTGCACAGGAAACGTGTCATTAAATAAACAAACACAAACCCGGAAAGACAAACTTTGTGCTGAAATCTGTGCCAAAACCTTCTAGTTCTTGTAGAGGTTCCAGGAAACAACCTTCACCTTCCAGACTTATCTCTAGCGGTGCCCTCTTTTCCCTCCACCTTCTCACTTCTCTTACTCTGTTAATAATTTTGCTCCACTCTCTTCTTCTGAAGCACCTCTGCATCTCTGCAGCAGAAAGGACAAGTATGTTCACCATTTTACACTAAAAAATTCTACTCAATTTTTTAAAAAGCTGGGAAAGGTTAGAGAAAAACCTCAGAGTATGGGCAGAATAGTATCATCACCTGCAAACCACCACACTCGCGTACTAGCTCTTCCAGGTCAAAGAGGTTGATCTGCCCACGCCACTGAAAAGAGCTTGGATATAAAGCTCCAGAAGAAAAACATGAAAAAACACAGAAGTCACCACTACTCGCTGCAACAGCAGCGAGCTGCTGATAAGGAGAGGAGTTGGCCACGTGTAACACGGCTCCAATCATGAGGTTTCAAAGGGCAAAGCAGACTCAAGCTTACCTCTCAGACAAGCTGCTTCCTACAGCCTGCTATTAGTATCCTATCCTCCCTCCCAAGACGGAGCATACACTAAGCAGACAAACAGAATGTCCAACATGATTAAGAAAGGGCAGGCAAGGCCGTCAGCCAGACAGCATGATCATCATGCTTTTCTAATAGCTGTGGCCTACAGCAAGGCTGTGGAGAACTGGCCCATTCCTGTTGAAATCAACAGCAAGAATTTCATCGCAACAGGACCAGGATCCAGCTAGGCTTTGTCATCCCAGCAACACGGCTCCTTACAGCACACTGTCCAAGTCCTTGTCCTGTCTAGTCCAAAATAAATCCTGTCAGCTGAGCATATCCAAGAGATCACTCACCACACCCTGCCTCCACCGGGCTGTTCACTTCAGCCAGCCCAGTCTATGCAAGAGATAAAACTCACCCTGTAGCCACATAAAAGGAGACCAGTGCCACGGTCCTGGTCTCCCTTTTTCTCCCAGGAGACATTCCACCCACCATACAGCAGAAAACGAAATAACACAGTTTTCTACGCGGCAGCTGAAGTCAGGCTGACCTGCTGGAGGCCAATTCCCCTGTCCAGGCACTGGACTCACAAATGTCACTCAGGTCAAGAACACCCAAAGGACTCGCAAGTGTCCTTTGTCACTTGCTGTGACAACGTGCTGCGGAAGGCCCAGCTGCACCTGCAGTGAAAACATCACCTCTCACAGAGGAGATGTTGTTTCTTAATTCACGGCACCCTAATGGTGCTGTTTGAGACCTCAGTGAAATTTAGGGCTCACATCAGCAGCAAGGTGAATCACACAGTACCAGAGTTTCAGCTTTAATAAAAAAGAGAAAGATTTCTCCCCTTCTGTAAAGAGTATCAGAAAATCTTGAAAGTACAGATCATACTAGGGTTAAAACACTGACCTTGGGCAAGAAAAACCCACACTGCCCAAATGCCTGCTGATTACAACGGTTACTTCAGTAACTTACATGCTTAAAAAAAAGAAAAAAACACCTTTTTTTCTTCTCTTCCTTTTTAAGAGGGCTCTTAACACCTCAATCTTGGTCACAACAGTTGCACGTTGCATTTTGCATTTCACCCTTAGAACTCACAAGAGAGATTCTCAACCAGTGATCAAGGACATTTCTTTCCTGCAAGTTTTGTTCTAAACTACATTTAAAATGAAATGAACTGCAATCTTAAAACCTACCGAAGAAAAATACCAGAAGCAGAAGTATCAACAATAACCCCAAACCACCAGAGAACGGCAGTTCAGGGATATCTTTCAGAAAGAAGTTTTGGGTTTGTTCTCATTTTTGGTCTAGAAGGTGGACGCACAAGAAGACAAGAGAAACAGAGTAACAGAACCTGGTCACTTCGTTCTACCCTGGCAAGGAGGCACTACCTATTTTAAAGGCTGCTAAAGGAACCAGAGAGCTGGAGAAAATCTCAAGCCACTTTCTGCCCTTTAGGCCAAGCGAAGGTGCCTCTGGGCGCTCCTAACACAGCAGGTCCCCAGGCTGCAAAAGGAGGCACCAGGTTGCCTTTCGGGGACCCGCTGAGGCGCTTGCAAAGGGTAAGGATAACAGAGAGAGCAGCGAGGTCCACCCAGGCCCCCGGTAACCTCCGGGCCGATACCGACTGTAAACGGAGCATCGCAGCGCCCCGGGCGAGGCACGAAGCTTTTTTCCCCTCTGTCGGGCTCCCCATACGCACAGCAAAGAGCAGCTGGGTAGCGAGGCGCGGGCTGCCAAAGCCCGACAAACGCCTTCGTGCTCCCGTC
>NW_010400379.1:0-5186 GCF_000710305.1 Buceros rhinoceros silvestris
AATAAATAAACTACATGTATTAAATTAAATATATCTATATATGGAGTGCAAATATACAAATTTCTTTCTCCGAGAACGGGTACATGTAACTCTACTTTGAAAAAGCTAAACTAAAGCCAAGAATGTTTCAAAAAATGCTCAAGATATGCAACAGAATGAAAGATAACTAGTATCTTCCTTTTTTTTTTTAGTTTTAATATATCTTATCATCTGATCAAAGAATGGTTTCTTTCTATACTCTGCATATACATAAAACCCTATACTGTAACACAAAGAAATTATTCTCTAGACACCTTACAGGCTAACTGATTCTTGGCTACTGAATCCTAGTTAACAACCCTGAGAGACAGCATCTGTAAAAATATTATTGCACTGAATGTTGGGGTAAGAGAACCAAAATTTACCACACGACCTCCAAAAAAGTGTAAGGTGAGGGGAACATGAAAAGCACTGGAATAAGCTGAAAAGAAAACATTTAGGTCCAAGAGCAGGTGAAAAACTTAACATGAATTCTTTTTGATACTAAGCAGTGTGAAGAAGCACCAAAAATTCACTGGCAGCAGTAAATTGCCGAAGTCCTATCTTCTTCTTTTGTAAGTGGAAAATCAATTACCATATGAAAAGCAACCTGAGCTTACTCTTGCATATTTTCTTTTACATCTTATTTCCCCTTTTCTTCTCTGACTTATTATTTCCTTCAACGTCTTCTCTAAAATCTTGTCTTGTGCACTCACAGTTTTATTTCAATGGATCATATACATTCATTTTCTTAAAAAACAGAAGATAGATTTGCTTTTTCTGATTACAGAGCATCAGTCAGCTTGGAGATTCTTCAAAATATCTGCTACCACATATGCAATTCCCTGACGCAACCCTTCCCACAGCACAGAGGCAGCTGCCCCATCCCCTGGACTCAAGTCCACCAGGCTGCTTGAGCTCTGTTCCTCTCAGAGCTCAAGCTCTTCAACCTCAGTTGAAGGCCGTGGTACCTCCGGAACCAGCTGAATGAACACGCCGTGCTGAGGAAGCTCAGCAAAGTGAATCGATGTGAAAAGACGTGTGTAACCCATCCAGGCTATCAACACCATTATTACAGCAAGCTGAAAGCAAAGTGAGGCAAAGGGGTTGGCCAACATGCCTTCAGACGTTCCTTAGCACCACAGCTTTGGGAGGGGAGCTCGTCTCAGGGGGATTAAGACAGTCATGCTAGAGGCATAGAATGCATAATACAATCTTAGGTCAGGTTGCCACTTTCAAATACTGATCATGCATCTCATACTGATATCTATGAGGTGAGATGGTGCTCCAGCTCAAGAGAAGTTTGCATTTCAAACACCTACTTATGTGTGCTGATGGGCTCCAGCACACCCCCTGCAGTGCAAGCACAGATTGCTCCTCTATTTCTGCACCGACTTGGACCACTAGAGCCGAGTGCAGTGACTCCTGTGCCTCATACGACTTCCATTTCCACTTCTGAACTAGAGCATATATGATGAGTGGAACATTGTAAGACTTGAAATTTCTGAATGGCATTTTATGAATCTGCTTTCTGTGATTAATAAAGTGGCATGAAGTTATTTCACTGTAAGTCATCATAGACCACACTTAGACAGCTGTGCATTTTATCAAAGAAGTTAAAAGAAGTCACAGAAGAACTTCTGGTTAAAAAAATGAAAAAAATATATTTTTGTCTTTAAGGAAAGTTTATGCATGCATTTTAGGTTCTATTGCTTTTTCATTTTGAAAAGCCAGCCTTAAATCAATTATCATAAACAAAGCTTGAAATATTTTGGCTGTAATTATGCACAGAAGTCAATAACCAGGTGAATCAACCACAGTTCCGCAATTAGATTTCCACCTTTTAAACAAATTAATCACATCGTCAAATGAGCAGATACCTGAAATCATACCTGATTTAATGAGATTTCATACCTGACATTTATTAAATAAGATTCCTATCAGCTTTACAAACAATTCGTATTAAGAGAACTGGAGTAAAATCTGAACAGGGCCTAGCATTTCTGCTAATAACACTCAAATCTGATTTGGATACCTAGTCTTTGAAAAGAACAAATTGAAGAAATATATCCATTTTAAAAATGAAAAGTGCTTCTTTAGCTGTTAAAGTTCTCAAAATTTTGTGAATTTTATTTGAATGCACAAAGCATTGGGAACAGAAAAATACCTCTTCTACATGTTCCTCGAGATTTAACTTAAGGTTCCTCACAACTATATTAAAATAAAGTCTCTCAGCATTTATCATGCAAAATAAAACTCAAATATCTTCTCGACTCCATTATAAATGCATTTTTTTAACACAAATTCTTCACTTCCACGTTGTATGCTAGAACACAGAACATATCCTTTGGTCAATCCATTTGTCCTATGCTTGATGACTAGTTGCTACCAAAGTGAGTGATACCCCATTTATGCATTAAGATAGATGGTGTATTTTCTATTTCACGTCTAGAGGAAACTCAAAAAGCAAAATTTTCCTTTAATATTCTTAAAAGTGTGCTACACTGTCAGAAACTGTGAAGTTAACGCTGAAGCTACCAAAATGCTTCTAGGATCAATCTACCTTCTTCATGTACGTCAGTCTACAAGAAAGCCATCAGAAGACGTCTTAGAGTCTTTGAGTTCTCTCATTTCAGAAATATGCTAAAAATTGAAATGACTTCATGAGTGTAAAAAAATAGAAGTTTGCAATTTTTGTAAAAAACTTCTCAGTCTGTAGCTCAGCCTAGCATCCGTATGACCAGTCTCCTATGGATTGCCACTGGTATTAGCAGGTAAGTGACAGTGAATTATTTGGAATAAATAAAAAGCTAAGTCAATCACTCAACCTGGTTTGGACTTTCTAAGGCCAGGAGTAAGTTCCTTTATAGAACTTAATAGAATTATTGTATCTTTGTTTCTGCCTATAAACTGCATTCAGATTCACCTCAGAAAATCCATCAGATCTAAACATTGATTACACGATCTGTAACTTTTAATAGCAAAAACAAATAACCAGCTGAGCTCCTATTCTTGGACAGAGATACTAACATTAAGGAAGACAGAAGTCAGAAATTAGCACACTACTCACACGTTTACAAACAGAAGTTATACCAGGAGAGCACAAACCAGAGTAATACTGCAAGTACTAACAGGTACCTTCATACTTACAGAACAGCCCAAGTAGGATACCCTCTAATGCTGGAATTAAAACATAAATTTCTACCCATGTGAAGACAAACCCAAACAGCACAACTAATAAAACACAGAATATTTTTTCTATTCAGCATGAGTAATAGAAAATGCTCGCCATAAAACCTCAATGCTTGCCATAAAACCTTTTATGCTTGCCATAAAACCTTAATCTGCAAGAGAATGTATGGCCAAAAGTTACATACTAAAATGTGTCTATTATAATATTTATTAATAACATTTAAAACTGCCCCAAGAGGTCCCCTGAAAATCTTCCAAGGGCTGCAGATGGAGGCTGACTTCGGATGCTACTTCATTACTTACTACTAAAACGCAGCATCATTTCAACAGAGTCAGAAATATTGGAAAGACAGGTACCTGAGTTGCTTAACAGAGTTATTCTTTTAAACTTAAGATAGCTGTTGTGGCATTTTCCATAAAACTCTTCAACAGTTATCTACTTCTAGTGTGTTTGTCTTCTTATCGATAGCATTAGTCAAAAGAACAGGATGCTAAAATTCGGACAGTTTACGGTACAACAGTCATTTTTAATTCAGAGAAGAACAAACAAAACAAAACTTTCTGTATGAGTGATTTTAAAAGTCTGTTTGTATATTTTTTGGCTGCTAGCCATTCTTTTCCTCTGCAAATACATTTACAGCAACATGAGGCTGACACATTCATGAAATTCTTTATGAAGTGACAAATAATTCTCTTTCCACTGTAGGCAGTTAAGAGGCACTACCACTAGAACATACTACCTCTAGGGGAACAGTGACTGGTGCGTATTCACGCTGCAGATTCCTAATAATGATTGTACAAAGGAAGTCACAAGATTTCAATTCATCACTGTATGCACTGCAGTGATGAGTCATACCAAAATCATCTATCAGTAGAATTTTCTAATTGGGCTTTCAAAATTGTCAAGTCAAATAAGGGAACACACAAACAACAAATCACCGACAGCAACACAAATATTTTAGCCTTTTAGAAGCATCCTATATTCTCCACTAAGTGAAGAATAATACACACTGCATGGAAGAAACCCTACCCTAATGGAAATGCTGTGCACCTTGTGAAGCATCGACAGCGTAAAAGAAAACACAGCTTTGATCCTCTTCTGTCTTTGCATACAGGAAAGGTGGAAGGTGCATTTTCAATGTGGTCACCATTTTCCTGCAGAAAAAGATTTTGTGCTGGCTTTCTGCCAGGATATTTCTGCTACAATGATATAGGAGAGGAGTCCTCCACATATCACTATCTCATATCATTTTACCTCAGCTGACAGAATCACACTTGCTTTCCAAGCTAAACTGGATGACCAGTATTATCACAGTGTATGTAAGCATCATCTACTTCAGTACATACAAGTTCACTATGAAGAAAGTCAGTTGAAACAATGGAAAGCATGAAACATTTGCTGCCTTTTGTTAAGTACTGAGCTCCTTCTTTGCCCTGAACCCTCAGCTCCAGCTGAAGATCATGAGGACTGAAGGTCTCTCAATGCCTACCAGGGTCAACCATTACAGAATCAAATAAATGCAAAGTTAGCTCACTGAAGGACCTTTATTTTTACATAATTTGAAGTTTGAGTCATTCCAAAATTGCTTTGAAAGCCAGAGCAGATATGTCTTGAATATCAGCATTTGGCATACATATATGAGAGATAGAAACAGAAAAGTTTAATAGTAAGACGCCCCCAAAGTAAAATCATTTTCGAAGTCAAACCGGACTAGAAAAGGGAGATAAAGAGATAAAGGGAGAATAGATAAAAGTATACAGTTACATATAAAATCTCCCAATCAAAACGATCCCCGCTTACAAACAAACTCCCCCCCACAATGGTTCGCCACGACAGTGGGGGGGGAGGGGGAAGGAAGAGTCCAGTCCGTTAACCTGACAAAGAAGTTCTCGATATAAGAACTTTCTCCTGAAGCAAACCTTTCATGCAAATACAACATAGTCCCTCTTTCCTCCAGAGTGGCTGCAGAAAACCC